>NC_134271.1:120505999-120673499 GCF_031893055.1 Leptodactylus fuscus | reverse complement strand
CTTTATAAACATAGTTGGCATAATAAACATAAATCTCCAAATTCTTCTCTGCAAGTCTTCTCTCCCCAACATTTTACAAACAATTAAATGATGTTCCCTTCGCTGTCACAGGTCCGATCAGGTCCTGACTAGAGACTGGGACTGGGATCAGCGCCGCACCTCCCATGAGGCGACCTGAAGTGACCGCTTCAGGCGGCGCTATGCCAGGGCCCCAGGGAGGGCGGCATTTTTGCTTACCTAAGCCAGTCCAGGACAAGCTGTCCTGGACTGGCTTAGCACCGAGCGGTGGTTTGGGGAGGCCACTGGAGCAGCGCTGCTCCAGCAGCCTCCCCTCACGCTCAGGCAGAGAGCAGGTCCTCTCCGTTCCTGCTCTCTGTCTGTGAACGGCACTAAGCCACGCCCCCTTCACTTTGCCACACACCCTTCTCTCCGCCACGCCCCCTCCTCCCGGGGGGGGGGGGGCTTTCTGTAGTTCGCCTCGGGCGGCAAAAGGGGTTGGTTCACCCCTGACTGGGATCCAGGTATTGGTTCTGCCGTGAGGACGGGGCACAATCAAAAGCAGAATAATGGCCATAAATGCGCATCAGTTCTGCATAAAATCCAGCAAGTGTGGACATATATATACAGCGTGTGGGCTTGTTTTGTCATATTATTATTGCATGAGCTGTCCTTCCAAAACTAAATTCCTTCTCGTGGGCTTGTAACTTTTATTTGACGGCTAGCGTTTTATTTGAGTCCCAGCATGAACAATGGAAATAAAGCTAATAGGCAATTTGCACTTGATGGTCACAATTGAAATAGAGGAATTGGTGGGAACTTATTACTACTTTTACAACCAAACGTATTGTTCAAATTGGGCAAAAAGTTGCAATTGGTGTCAAATATTGCAATTTTTGCCAATCTGTACCTCCATGACACTTTTCTAAAAAGTGTTTATTTCAGGGCAAGGCCTAGTCCCAGTAGGTTTACTATAATTTATACCAGAAACCAAGATTTGATGCACACAGACAGTCTTACTCTAGTGCTTAGAAAAGTCTTGATAATATCTTCCATTGTGCTCCATTACCTCTCAACAGTGTTACAATATGCATATATCCCCTCTCCACCTCCTCAATTAAAAGCATCATTCCCAAAATGTACTTACCAGACCATAAGTGAAGACCATCAAAGCCATAGGAGAAAAGATCATCACCTACTCCATTACCTCCCCATCCTTCACCTCCACCAGGATAAGGAGCATAACCAGAGGTGGAGGCCCAGCCAACACGTAGGTGCGTAGGTTCTGGAGTCAGAAATGGATCAACCTGATCGATAATCATCTCAAAGTACCACTTCTTGTACTGTGCTGAACCTTCAGCTACACCTAGGAAGATATTTGGCCTCATGCTACAAAATGACACAAGAAATATCAAATGACCACGTCAGTCCATGTCAAGTGTTAAAATAACATGTGAGAATATCCGCCTTCTTAAATGAAAATATACCTGGTGACATCATTAACCAAACGTGTTTGCAACAACAGATCTCTCCTGGGCAGCAGGTTGTCACATATTAAATTCTGGTTTGTACGCACTGCAACTCCATTACATACACACAGAGAGCACAGGACATCCAGAACCTGGAAAGAACAGATTTAATAATAGGCATTAAAATCAAATTTTCTGTTTTCAGGAAAATCCAACCTATTTTGTTATCATTCTTTGCATCAGAATGGGTTGCAATTTTTTTCACTTTATTTTCCTACCTCAGAAGTTTTTGAAATGGTCTTAAAAATGTGTGGTATGGAAAATTTTTTACATGCAATATTCAAGTAGTCTGTGCCTTTTGTCACCCATTGACTCCAACTGTATAAAAAAAGTATGCCGTGTCCCACGAGAGCACTTGCTCCTAAGGAGACAGACAGTTCTCTTTATCACCAGCTAAGGTTAGCTGAAGGTAAGGTAAGGTAAGGTTAGCTGAAGTGACACTCTTAGGCTGAGCTAAGCTACATGTCAGTAATGGTGTCAATATCGCAGTCATGATAGATATAAGCTCTGTTCGCTTTTTGGGACTTGTGTGTGTGTGACAGAGACTATGAAGGGAATTTTTGAATGGTACTCGACTGATCGCAGGAAAAAAAAACATCTCCAAGGCTCTACTCTAACGGTGCCTGAATTTCTATGGAACATTGCTTTACTCTTGTTTACATGCCTTAATGAGTCCTCAATCCTGCACCAACACCAAGAGAACCCCAACCACCATGAGACAAGAGACTTACTAAAAGGAGCTACTGCTACCAGAATCTAACACTATAGGCCCCCCTGTTCACAGCTGCAACAGTCCCTGTGCAGTACTAGAGGTTTAGCGGAGATTACTACAGCCTCTGTGAGCTCAACCATGACCAACTACTACTCCCAGGAAAGGAAGACCAACCCGACCAGGTAAGGTCAAGGACAACGCTCACCCAGATGGTTTCAAGCCATCCAGGCCAGGACATTTGCACTTGACAAAGGACCTATGGGTCCGAAATGCGTTGTGCCATAAACATTGATTGTTGTCCAATAAAGAAGGTTTCTGAATATTCTAGGTGAGCGCTGTCCTTGACCTTACCTGGTCGGGTTGGTCTTCCTTTCCTGTGGTTATGCTCATGTCTTTGGACATTCTCCGGCTGCTGCCCATGCACTCGGTTCACCTTCCCAGGCTGTTGTATCTGTTGTTGCTGTTGGGATGTTGTGACATCTTCACAACCCCCCAGGTGAGCAGACATCTGTCTGTCTTTGACAATTTTTAAAAAACTTTTCCTGAAATATTACACAAGGATCGGCTCGGTAACTTCTTGTTTTTTTCAACTACTACTCCCATCCTCCCTACATTCCTCCACTGGGATGTTGCAAATATACGTCACCATGATTTATTTATTTTTTTGCAGTAGTTGAGTGAATTGAACCACACATATGCATTTAACACATACATTGGGTGATTCTCCTGGTGTCTAGACCACATGTAGGGCTCACACACAGTGTGCATGGAACCAGATTTAAGCCAGAAGTGATACAATCGACAACTGCTCTTAACAAGAATAAAATTGCTAATATTATCAGAAGTATATTCACCTTTACATATATTTAGTAGATAGAAAGGTAGAAAAGGTAGCAGTACTACTAACAATAATAATAGTAAACTAAAACAATTTAACTACTTCCGGACCGCTTGATGACTGTTACGTCCGGATAGTCCACTCTCAACACTGCAAGGCCATGGATGTATGACTGCAGAAGCAGGGGGCGGCTATTACTATAGCTGACCTCCTACGAGGAAGGTACAAAGTTAGGACAGGCACCATGATGCGGTTCTACTTCCAGCCCCACAATCATACGAATGCAAGGAGCCAGGTACTGCATGACCCAGATCAGCTCTGTAGTAAGAGCTAAGAAGCCGCATTCCTCATATAACAACCCTAGTTACAGGAGAGATCAGGAAAAAAAAAGGAAATTTAAAATACCCCCTCAAAGGTCTATTATGATCTTATGGGGGTCATAATGGGTACCACTACACATTGTACACTATATTTGTACCACTACAAAACACCACACCCACATCGCAGGTTCTAGCCCCAATAATTGTCACCTACATAAAAATGACCTTACCAGAGTGGGAAAACTATGTAATTTTATTTTTAGAAACACTTTGTGCTATTTAAAAAAAATAAAAATGAAAATATGAAAACCAGACACACTTCCCCTTCTTATTTGTTTAACTTTTCTCGGATATTAAAATAAAGGAAAAAAAATAAAAAAATAAAACCAACATTAAAATAAAGTCCAATTTATAAGTGAACAAGATGCAAAAATTGTTTGAATAAAAAAAAAATAGTTTAAATAAATAAAAATATTACAGTCCTTTAAAACTGCTTGTATGAAAAAAAACTAAAAATGTGTCCGGTCCAGAACCGGGGAAAATTGTTTGGTTCGGAAGTGGTTAAAAAAAGAAGACCTGTTCAGTTATGTACAACCACTACAACTTATCCAGTAAGGTGCTTGTTCCTATATACCTTGTGGTTCCGTCCATGTTTGTCCAAAAGAGAAATTATAGAGCGTATGTGTCCCTTCTCTATTAAATTTAAAGCCTCGGGGCTTTCAATCAGAATGCAATGTAGAACCTCCAATATTCCTGTAGGAAAACAGACAAGGAAATCATGTGCAGAAATAAATGTGCTCGCTTTCCTCACAATGGTGAAACAACATGGAATAATAAAGGTACAATCTATTACTAGTGTCATCTACGTTTATCAGAACAACACTATGTAATGTTCTTGGAGTGCAACTCATCATATCACAGCACCATAATAACAAATGACGACCATGAGCAGCAATGTCCCAAATGTTGCAAATGAAATGAATCTAGTAGTCTGGGTACTGGATAGATTCATATAACATCAAGGGAAATATATAAAAATGTGCATTGTTTGGTACCTGCTGCTTCATGCAAGTATTTGCAATAAGAAAACAAACACAAAGAAGGTAAGTTAATGGCCAGCATATATGTGTGTTAATATGGCAAGTTTCAATGTTTCCTATAAATGGGAGAGGGTACGATGAACATACCTGAAGATGATTCAAGACGTTCCAATTTACTAATGAGCCAATCCAAATTATTAGAAAATTGTGCACAGTTGCTTCTATTTCCGCGAATTAGAGCAGCTAGAAAAAGAAACAAATGAAGTATAAAAAGTAAAGTTATCATACAATACTGTAACCGGGACAGTCATTTGCAATGTACACTAGACAGCTGAACCCATGTATTTCGGTAGGATTAGCCAACTATCTTTTTGGGGACCTCTCAGCTTTCCTACGATGGCAGATGACGAAGGAAAAAGAGATAGAGCAGATTGGGTTTCAACATACCCCATGCCCTGTATGTGTCTTTTAGATGTACTTTCAACACAGGAAGGCACATTGCAATCATTTTTTAAAAAGTATGATTGACAGATGTGGCAAAAATTAACTTGACATTTAACCTGCTACACACCACTGAAATGATTGTAATGTGCTACATGTCAAGTTTATGTTGGCTATTTCAAGTAAATTTTCACCACATCTTCAAGTACATGGGAGTATAGTGAAAATGCATAGATTATCTAATACTGCAAAATCCTATACTGTAAGAGTCCACTAGCTTACAATAAGATGCGGACTACATGGTGACTTGACTGCACAATATTACATGGCTATGTATCATTAAGATCACAATGTCACACTGCTAATATGAACAGAAAGGGCCACAGCAGGCTCTACCTGCTCAGGAGGCTGAGGGCCTTTGGAGTCCAGGGGCCACTTCTTAGAGCCTTTTTCAATTCTGTGGTTGCTTTGGCCATCTTTTTCGGTGTGGCCTGCTGGGGGAGCAGTATATCAACCAGGGACAGAAATAGACTTGACAGACTGATCAGAAGGGCCAGCTCTGTCCTGGGAAGCCCCTTGGGCCCAGTACAGGAGGGGGGTGACAGAAGGATACTGTCCATGGTGAGCTCCATGCGGAAGAACAAATCCCACCCCATGTATGAGACCTTGATGGCACTTGGCAGCACTGTAAGTGACCGTCTGCTTCACCCCAAGTGTGAGAAGGAGCGCTATCGGAGGTCTTCCCTTCCAACCGCGATCAGGCTGTATAATCTACATCAGACCAAGCGAAGATCACTCCATACAGGAAACTAGTGATTATGATTATGAAGTCTTCCTTCTTTCTTCTTCTGTTCCTTAGCTGCTATGGACTCCTAGTATATCTCCTCTTCTCAGCATATGGGTGTCCACTTCCGTAACATATTACTGTGTATTATCCTGTATCTATATTACTATACTGCTGTAACATACGGAAATTTCCCCACTGTGGGGCTAAAGGATTATCTTATCTTAAATAACGGTGGTGACTAAAGTCCATTGGGTTTGAACTTCAGCTGACTGTCGACTGTGGTGGCTTTGAAGCATGATATTGTGATCTTAATGTTGTACAGTGAATACTGCCATGTAGCTCTAGCATAAATGTTGCAGAATGAAATGAAAGTCACATGAAAAATGCAGTGCCGTCTGCAAGCTACATGTTATAAGGCAGAATGAGCTGATCTGCTCGGCTTTTCATGCCCTATACCATGGGGATCTGACTGCATGTTCAATTTGACAGGTTCCCCTTGACACCATGGCTGGTTATGATCCAGTTCCAAAATAATGAAAGAAATAAAAGCTGAGGTAAATCTTTGTCTCTAGTATTATTTTGACTTTGACCATTATTGACCTAACTGACCCAAGAAAAGGAATGTGGACTAGGATTTTATTTCAGGAATTGTGAAAAATTCTGTTTTAATGAAAGATACTAAAGTGTATGTAACATGACTGAACATGACAGACGCAATATACAGGTAAAGGAGGAGAGCCAGAGATAGAGGATACACTGCTTTGTGTATGCAAGTAACCAATTTACCTGAGGAAGAATCCGAGAGCTTCGAAAGCTTGTAATCTGTCATCACTATTAGTTAGCCATTAAAAAAGGTATCAACTACTGAAGACTCAAGTTTTTTGTTTTTCAATGTAACATATACAAAGGGGAATTTATGGAGCCTGGCATATTATATGCCGGTCTTGACGATCCCTGTGCCAACAGCAGATATGTCTGATTTATGGCAAGGTGAAGGCCTCATCAGAATTTAGGCACACTCCCTTCCCCACAGACCCAGGCACTTAATTGAAATCTGTGCCAATTTGTAGCTGGCGTAGATTTCTATCACCATTTACGGCAGCAGTGTAAAAGTGGCCCTTTTGTTATATAGAAATTTCTAACTTTTTACGCTGGAAAAGTGACGTTGATTTTTAGTGATTCTGCGCTAAAATGTTATAAAAACTAATAATAATGGTTATTCACTCACCTAGTAATTCATAGAGAAGGTTGAGGATTTCCTTCCATGCTGGTCCAGCTTTCTCCCCGATAAATTCAGCAAAGTGTGCTGCAGTGCTGTATACATTTAGGCGGTCAATACAATTTAGCACCAGAGCCAGCATTCCCTGCACAGGAAGCGGAAGGGTTAATAACTGGGAAACCAAATCAGGACAAATCAGAAAGAATACTAATCCATATTATTCTTATTCAGATGATTCATGGAGGTAGCACAAAAGTATTTTACACAAATGCACAAAGGAGCACAATATTCATATCAATTGTACTACAGGAAAACTTAGAAGAACCTGCAGAGCTATCAAAGCATCATCATGTGATCATTTCAGAGTAAGGCTGCTTTCACACATGTGCATCATGTGGTTCAAATGTTTTGTTTTGTTTTTTGTTTTAGGCAGGGAGTCAGCTTCTTGCTGGATGCAGCAAAAAAACAAAAAAAAACAAAAAACAATCGGTTGATCCGCTTGCACATTCTGACTCTACGTTCAGCACATACATCAGAAAATGCTCCTGACCTCATTTTCTAAAGTGCCCATTGATTTCTTTTTGACAAAATTGAGTGACCTTAAGCCATATTGTATTGAAAAGTATAATTGATTGAACTTTTCAATATAGCTGGATGCCACAAAAAACCTGGAGTCAACAGTTATGGGCGGGTTCACACCTGCGCCCGGTCTCCACTTTGCGGGTTTCCATCTTCTGCCCAAGAAGCTGGGCAGTAGATGGAGACCTGGCAGTCAGTGTCCGCCCGTGAGCGTCTTCTGGTCTCCGCGGCGAAACTGTTTTTATTTTAACCGGACTTTGTGTCTGATAAAAAAAAACGAATTTGCTTCGGAGACCAGAAGACACTCAAGGGCGAACACTTTGCAAACCCATTCAAGTGAATGGGTTTGAAAACTGACTGCCGGTTTCCCTTTCCTGTCCAGTTTCTCGGGCAGAAGACGGAAACCTGCAAAGCGGAGACCAGGCACAGGTGTGAACCCGCCCTTAGATGTATAAATTAATAGGTATACAGATCTGTTATGTCTGGGCTATAACTTCGGTGAATACTTTAAACATGCACATGTGACATGAACAGATCTTCCACAAAGCCATATACCCATATGCCAACAGCTATTTCTTCCAACCACCCAATACACATGAATGCACAGCTTTGCTAAAATGCCACCCATATCTATATAATAATAAAATGGTTAGTTTGCTAAATAATCTATTGGTATAGACACATACACTGGTTGAGATGCTGTACGCTTCCTATCTGTGTGTAGTACAAGGAGTATACTTTGCTATGCACTGCTTGTGTAGGAGGTGTGGGGCTTGGAGCCCACCCTGGCTTGGGGGTCCAACTGGTGATTCTCCTGCTCCCATTTGGGCCAGTCTAGACTGGTCTATGCTGCCATATAAGGCAACAAGAGTCTTCTAAATTACAGATAGTAGATCTGGGCTGAACATCTTGCATTAAGACCCAGGAATTTGAAGTTATACCTCTGCTGTGATGATAAAGCTCAGACAAGAATTTCAGGGTTTGCTTGTCCGTATGACATGAGTGCATCAGCTAGCTTGAAAAAGACTTAGCCCTAGTTCACCGGACACAAAGACGGATATGCAGGATTTTGTGTCCGATTAAAAAAAAAAAAACGTTTTTGCCGCGGACAGGTACAAAACGCTCATGGGCAGTCACTTCTCAAACCCCTTCACTTGAATGGGTTTGAAAACTGACTGCCGGGTTTCCATCCCCTGTCCAGTTTCTCAGGACAGAAGACGGAAACCCAGCAGGATTGCTTAAAGCGCGAATGGGCGTAGATGTGAACCCACCCTAAATTGTGTCAAGTTAAACTTTGCTACATCTGTAACATAGCAAAATGAAAAATATATATAGAACAACAGAAGTATGACTGCCACTTTTTTAACATTCTTGTCCTTGGACCTATACCTCCTCTTTGAAAAGGTTCTGCCTGTTCTTGAGTGAGCGGAGTTTATTTTGTTTATCTTCATGTTCTAGTTCTTCCTCGGGAGGCTGGAAGTAGGTGATCAAGTCTTGCAGGGTTTGAACTACCTCCTCAATAGGCAGGGCGATGGGGGCTGTTACTGTCCGGTTGTTCCCCGTCAGAGAATCCAGGTCACTAGCCATAAAAACATAAAAGATCAGCGTCAGCAAACAACAACTCCCAACAGATTAGATGAATATTTTAGTGACTCCTCTTGGTGCTTTTCAAGTGCTTTACATTCTACATCAGCAAAATCTCAATCATGTCATAAACTATTTCTATGCATATTCTCCATTCTCCGGTCATCCTTCCAAAGTTATCTACAGTGTTAGCCAAAAGTATTGGCACCCCTGCAGTTCTGTCAGATAATACTCAGTTTCTTCCAGAAAATGATTGCAAGCACAAATTCTTTGGTATTAATATCTTCATTTATTTTGCTTGCAATGAAAAAACACAATAGAGAATGAAAAAAAAGTCAAATCATCGATCATTTTACACAAAACTCCAAAAATGGGCCAGACAAAAGTATTGGCACCCTCAGCCTAATACTTGGTAGCAAAACCTTTAGACACAATAACTGCGCACAACCGCTTCCGGTGACCATCAATGAGTTTCTTACAAGGCTCTGCTGGAATTTTAGACCATTCTTCTTTGGCAAACTGCTCCAAGTCCCTGAGATGTGAAGGGGGCCTTCTCCAAACTGCCATCAGGAGATCTCTCCACAGGTGTTCTATGGGATTCAGGGCTGGACTCATTGCTGCCACTTTACAAGTCTCCAGTGCTTTCTCTCAAACCATTTTCTAGTGCTTTTTGAAGTGTGTTTTGGGTCATTGTCCTGCTGGAAGACCCATGACCTCTGAGGGAGACCCAGCTTTCTCACACTGGGCCCTACATTATGCTGCAAAATTTGTTGGTAGTCTTCAGACTTCATAATGCCATGCACACAGTCAAGCAGTCCAGTGCCAGGGGCAGCAAAGCAACCCCAAAACATCAGGGAACCTCCGCCATGTTTGACTGTAGGGACCGTGTTCTTTTCTTTGAAGGTCTCTTTTTTTTCCTGTAAACTCTATGTTGATGCCTTTTCCCAAAAAAGCTCTACTTTTGTCTCATCTGACCAGAGAACATTCTCCCAAAACGTTTTTTGCTTTCTCAGGTATGTTTTGGCAAACTCCAGCCTGGCTTTTTTATGTCTCTGGGTAAGAAGTGGGGTCTTCCTGGGTATCCTACCATACAGTCCCTTTTCATTCAGACGCAGACGGATAGTACGGGGTGACACTGTTGTATCCTCGGACTGCAGGGCAGCTTGAACTTGTTTGGATGTTAGTCGAGGTTCTTTATCCACCATCCGCACAATCTTGCATTGGCATCTCTCGTCAATTTTTCTTTTCCGTCCACATCTAGGGAGGTTAGCCACAGTGCCATGGGCTTTAACCTTCTTGATGACACTGCGCACAGTAGACACAGGTACATTCGGGTCTTTGGAGATGGACTTGTAGCCTTGAGATTGCTCATGCTTCCTCACAATTTTGCTTCTCAAGTCCTCAGACAGTTCTTTGGTCTTAATTCTTTTCTCCATGCTCAATGTGGTACACACAAGGACACAGGACAGAGATTGAGTCAACTTTAATCCATTTCAACTGGCTGCAAGTGTGATTTAGTTATTGCCACCACCTGTTAGGTGCCTCAGGTAAGTAACAGGTGCTGGTAATTACACAAATTAGAGAAGCATCACATGATTTTTCAAACAGTGCCAATACTTTTGTCCACCCCCTTTTTTATGTTTGCTGTGGAATTATATCTAATTTGGCTTTTTGACAATTCTTTTTGTGGTTTTCCATTGAAGACAAATTAAATAAAAATAATAATACCAAAGAATTTGTGATTGCAATCATTTTCTGGAAGAAAATCAGTATTATCTTACAGAATTGCAGGGGTACCAATACTTTTGGCCAACAATGTATGTAGGAGTCTGACAATTGTTAGTATAGTACTGCATACAGAGTATGCGAAGCACAAATTGAATGATGGGACTCAATGTGGTAACTTATTTTGCATACTAAAGAGAAGAGTTCTGTGTGAACTCCTGAGAACAATTTTCTTGGAAACTTCTAAAAAAAAACCCAACAACCTATCAATAGACAGACAAAATGTGCAGCAAAAATAAGACACTGCTGAGCAATATGTACCTGATGAACTGGCTAAACAGGCCTGTCGTGTTACGAATGATTCGAGCAGCTTGGGACTCTTCATGCTGACACTTCTGTAATGTGACGCCATCATCCATATGGCCTTCCTGGTGCAGGATTGCCTGTTCAGATAAAAGCAGATGTAAAATATTAGAGAAATTCTTTATCTATAACAATGCTGAATTTTGAAATCCAATATACATAAGGTTTTCGATTCACAAGAGTATTGTCTTCTACTCTTTAAACTGTATTCATGATATGGAAGAATGTTTTCAGTGTACGATACGGTGTCTTTACAATGGAGGCAGCCTTTGCGGCTGTTATGTGAGCACAGAGAAGGGGTTAAACCATAGCTGGTCCTGTACCCTTTGCTCTTAGGTTGCAAGAACCTTTGTAGGTTTCAACACTCCAAAGCATTGCTTTCAAACAAGAAGGTGAGAAATTGGCCCAAGTGTCATGAAACATTAAGGATGAGAAAAGAAACTGTCTTTGGTAGAATAAAAACATAAATAAGGGGTCCAGTTGGACCTTTGCTTTGGTACCCTCTCTTTTTAATAATGCCCATGAGGACACAGCAACAAAAAAAAGGGACAACAGTATATTTACTTCATCTCACTCTGGGTTAAACGTGGCCTTAAACTAAGGCTAGCCAAATCTGCCAATTTGAGCAAACCAAGACAATCATCTGAATGTATATTAGACGATTGATTGACATTTGTTTGACCTATATCAAGGAAAAAAGGATTGACCTTGGTAAATTAAATCATGCTTGATGTTTTGCTCATAGTGGTGATAAGTCACCCACAGTGTGGCCTGGCAGCAATTTACAATCCACTCCCCACTATAAAACACATTCATGCTCAACCGAAACTGAGCGTTTATGTGTATGGAGAAGTAGGGAGGGATAGCTGCTGAACAAACAAATGTTTGTCCAACCACTACTGGATGTGAACGGTCACCTTTAGAAAATGACTCTTTTATTTTCTACTATTTCTCTAGGACTCTTTACTTACCATTCCATTAAGTCAGCGTACCTGCAAAGCTACAGTATTACCAGAATAAGCCTTCAGTATAACATTAATCTATGCTTTCCTCTCTCATATTCAATACTTTAATCTCAGTTTAACAGGAATTCCACTTCAAAGCCTCTAAGCCGTGCTCTGGTCTCGCTAATATTACTCCCATTTTCACCCCAATAGTTCTCATTTGACTCACCTATGAATTGATACACAAAGAGCACCCATCCCTCATGACCCATATAATCTGCCACCTGCATGCCATCGCTCCTTTTTCTCTCCTTGTACTAGAAATTGGCTTCTACTACCGATAACTTTGTAAATGCACCTTGGCATTCCCTAGTCTTCATTATCCATCTATAATATTACACCATGCGGCAGTGGGTTGCGTCCTATATCTCTACACCTGTTGAAATGTACACATGACAGCTACAGATTGCCAAGGAATTATTGTAGATTTTCTACTTTTTCTTTAATAAATTAGGTAAAACATTTTATTCAGAAAGTCTCATCTATCTGTTCTCACTCTTCAGATCTGACAGATTATAAAATGCCCATACACATAACAGTAAAATTGGCCTAATCACCTAATACTGTAAGGACTGGTAGACTAACTTAAGGAAGCACTCCGCTAAAAAAAATGTGGACTTTCCCATTTGAGCTGAAGCTTGTGGGTACTGTAATGGCAGTAAATAACTTTATTTTCAGGTTATGTGTTTCCTGAAGGAGCACTTACCGCTGCTCTACTCCTCCAATTTACACAATGTTTCCTGTATGAACAGGAGGTCAAATTTAAAGTGGTAGTCTTTTAGAGCTTTGGTCTGATTTCTATACACTTGCATTGTAAATGTGACCTCCTGTTCATACAGGAAACACTGTGTGCATCAGAGGAGCATATGTGAGGATAGTGCTTCGAAGGGGAGCATATGCTAACTTTACAATAAAAGGATTAGTAAGTTATTCAGAAACATAGCATCACACACTGGCTCATTTTCATATGGAATAAAAAAAAAATACAGGTGTGCTCCTTTAAGTGTATGAAGACCTGCAAACTCTCCCTCTACCAATGATGTTGGGAGAATGACATTAGGCATATGGCTACCTTTTTTCATGGGAAATACAAATGATAAAAAAAGGTTCTTACTATAATTTGGTTAAAGACTCTAATCTCTCATGGAACCAACTCACTACAATATCCTAATATGCAAGAAAAACTCTTGACAGGGTGCTAGTCGCAACAAACAATTGGATGCCTGCACATAGACACCTGTAGCATACCATTTTGTGACACAATATCACCAAATTCTTTTGTTGTGAAAAGCTATCAATACACACATATCTGAACATGTTCAGTCAAAAAGACAGGTAAGAAAGGAGATACCCGTAAGTCACCCCAAAAGGTGTCTGGCAACAGTTTATTCCACTTTCCACAGAGACAAACATATATGCTTGGCCGAGCTGCGTGTGAATGTGTTTGGGGTATTGGGAGGACAAGCTATCAGCTAAATGAGTGTTCATTCTACAGTTTCTGAAGGTGTTGGGTCGGTACCCCATGCAATTTGGCCATAGCAGACACTCTGTGGCAAAAACTGTGGCATTTAAGAGTACCTGCAAAATGTATGGGATTCTGACTTATCCTATCCACACATTGCAGAAAAAAATCTGCAGTGGAAATGCTGTGATTTCAAAAACACCCACATCTATGTAAATAGCATCATTTCAACTATACCTACAGAAACACAGGCATTTTCTGTATAGGTATAATAGGGTAAGGAACTTAAAAGCGTGGTTTTTCTCACAATGCGTTTTGGATGTGGCTCTCTATGTTACTTACTATACTTCATTTTAAAGTCCTTTCTTTTGTTTCAGGATAAGGATAACTTCCATAAATGAAACTGTCTATACAGTTAGGGCCAGAAATATTTGGACAGTGACACAAGTTTTGTTATTTTAGCTGTTTACTAAAACATGTTCAGAAATACAATTATATATATAATATTGGCTGAAAGTGCACACTCCCAGCTGCAATATGAGAGTTTCCACATCCAAATCGGAGAAAGGGTTTAGGAATCATAGCTCTGTAATGCATAGCCTCCTCTTTTTCAAGGGACCAAAAGTAATTGGACAATGGACTCTAAGGGCTGCAATTAACTCTGAAGGCGTCTCCCTCGTAAACCTGTAATCAATGAAGTAGTTAAAAGGTCTGGGGTTGATTCCAGGTGTGTGGTTTTGCATTTGGATGCTGTTGCTGTGACCAGACAACATGCGGTCAAAGGAACTCTCAATTGAGGTGAAGCAGAACATCCTGAGGCTGAAAAAAAAGAAAAAATCCATCAGAGAGATAGCAGACATGCTTGGAGTAGCAAAATCAACAGTCGGGTACATTCTAAGAAAAAAGGAATTGACTGGTGAGCTTGGGAACTCAAAAAGGCCTGGGCGTCCACGGATAACAACAGTGGTGGATGATCGCCGCATACTTTCTTTGGTCAAGAAGAACCCGTTCACAACATCAACTGAAGTCCAGAACACTCTCAGTGAAGTAGGTGTATCTGTCTCTAAGTCAACAGTAAAGAGAAGACTCCATGAAAGTAAATACAAAGGGTTCACATCTAGATGCAAACCATTCATCAATTCCAAAAATAGACAGGCCAGAGTTAAATTTGCTGAAAAACACCTCAAGAAGCCAGCTCAGTTCTGGAAAAAGTATTCTATGGACAGATGAGACAAAGATCAACCTGTACCAGAATGATGGGAAGAAAAAAATTTGGAGAAGAAAGGGAACGGCACATGATCCAAGGCACACCACATCCTCTGTAAAACATGGTGGAGGCAATGTGATGGCATGGGCATGCATGGCTTTCAATGGCACTGGGTCACTTGTGTTTATTGATGACATAACAGCAGACAAGAGTAGCTGGATGAATTCTGAAGTGGACCGGGATATACTTTCAGCCCAGATTCAGCCAAATGCTGCCAAGTTGATCGGACGGCGCTTCATAGTACAGATGGACAATGACCCGAAGCATACAGCCAAAGCTACCCAGGAGTTCATGAGTGCAAAAAAGTGGAACATTCTGCAATGGCCAAGTCAATCACCAGATCTTAACCCAATTGAGCATGCATTTCACTTGCTCAAATCCAGACTTAAGGCGGAAAGACCCACAAACAAGCAAGACCTGAAGGCTGCGGCTGTAAAGGCCTGGCAAAGCATTAAGAAGGAGGAAACCCAGCGTTTGGTGATGTCCATGGGTTCCAGACTTAAGGCAGTGATTGCCTCCAAAGGATTCGCAACAAAATATTGAAAATAAAAATATTTTGTTTGGGTTATGTTTATTTGTCCAATTACTTTTGAGCTCCTAAAATGTGGAGTGTTTGTAAAGAAATGTGTACAATTCCTACATTTTCTATCAGATATTTTTGTTCAACCCTTCAAATTAAACGTTACAATCTGCACTTGAATTCTGTTGTAGAGGTTTCATTTCAAAACCAATGTGGTGGCATGCAGAGCCCAACTCGCGAAAATTGTGTCACTGTCCAAATATTTCTGGCCCTAACTGTATAAGATTTGTATACTTACTCTTCTTTTTAGTGGTCCCAGTCGTGCTGTCTTGGCATCTTGGGCTTTATAAGTCAGCCACAGGCCACTGTCTACATGCTGAATAAAGCAAATGGAATCCCCATACTTAATTTCTGCAACTCCCATTCCATCAATGTCTCGCTTCGGGCCAGAGTCCAACTTTTCCTATATTCAGAAGAGAAAAACCAGTAAACATTAGCAAAAAAAACGTATATTTACAGTAAAAAATATTATGAGAAAATGAAAAAACATAGTAACTAGAGATGAGCGAGTAGTATTTGATCGAATTACTCCCCGCCATAGGTATGCGTGTAAGCAGTCGAACACCAAACGGTTAAGCGCATGAAATAATCGATGCATTTAACCCCTTGGTGTTCAGCCGCTTACACGCATACCTATGGCGGGGAGGTATTCGATCGAATACTACTCGCTCATCTCTAATAGTAACTTTTTGGTCCGATAGATGTATTATTCTATTAATAAATGTAAAAAAAAAAACTGAAAAAATATCCCAGAATTTTGATGGGCAATCTTCAAAAGGTTGCAGAAATTGGAAAGTTTGTTCATTGGGCTCTGGTGGTATAATTACAGTCCAAAATGACACGCTGCATAAATTGGTGGCCCGTGACTCATACTTTGTTATCAAGCAGTTCAGCTAAAGCGGGCCAGGAAACAAAAAGACTGTGACCTTTACAGGAACATGTTAATTATACAGAGTTAAATCCTATAAACTCCTCCTAACAATGTTTTATTTGTAAATGCCAGGAGCCTGCTGCGTGTTACCAAAATTAAGACAGAGAGGTGGCTTAAAAAAAGGACTAAATGACACAATAACACTTCATTATTACAATATGCCGACTTGTATAGTTCAGATTTCCTAAGTCTATAGTCTCTCCTGGCGAGCAAGAATAAAGAGTTTTGACTGATTCCTGTACATGTGTTATACTTGCATCTATTTAGGCTGTACCTTATTTAATATCCTGCAGGTGGAAAAAAGATGAAGCTAAATCTAGTTAACAATCACTGTGTTGCATAGTTTTATAAATAACCAAATACCCTGCTGCTAAGGCAAGGACTCCACAATGACTCTGCCAGCGACACACATCACATATGGTGATAGACTGCAACGTTTTTCTTCCTAAATTGCAAGTAATGAAATTAAACGTGAACACATTATGACAGTGGCCAGAAACCCAGCAAGTTTGTATATCTGGCAACTGTGTTGTTTAAAAGGATCCTATCATTAAAATTCAATTTTTTGTCCCTAACACAAGGAATGGCCTTAAGAAAGGCTATTCTCCTACCTTTGGATGTCTTCTCCGCGCCACCGTTCCGTAGAAATCACGGTTTTTGTCAATATGCAAATGAGTTCTCTCGCAGCACTAGGGTGGGCCCCAGCACTCAAACAGCACTGGGGGTGTCCCCAATGCTGCGAGAGAACTCTCCAGCACCGCCTCCATCTTCTTCAGGAACGTCTTCTTCACACGTCTTCTTCCAGCGGTGGCTTCAAACTTCTAGGCCTCGGCCCTAGGGCAAAACTGACTGTGCATGCCTGCTGGCCACAAGAAAATGGCCACTTACATAGTGCTGTAAGCGGCTATTTTCTTGTGGCCGGAGGGCATGCGCAGTCGGCTTTGCCCTAGGCCTAGAAGTTTGAAGCCAGACGCGTGAAGAGGACATTCCTGAAGAAGATGCAGGAGTCACTGGAGAGTTCTCTCGCAGCATTGGGGACGCCCCCAGTGCTGTTTGAGTGCTGGGGCCCGCCCCCAGTGCTGTGAGAGAACTCATTTGCATACTGACGAAAATCGGGATTTCTACGGAATGGCAGCACGGAGAAGACATCTAAAGGTAGGAGAAGGATAGCCTTTCTTAAGGTTATTCTGACATGTTAGGGACAAAAAATTGTGTTTTAATTTATGATCCCTTTAAAGATGGAGCAACTTCCAGGTTGCAATGTGACCACGTTCACTATTTGAGATGCAGGTGTCATGATACTGCGCTCTTTGGTAGTGCCAAAAGCTCTGTGCAATCCTAATCTAAAGGATGTCCCAATTTAAATGTACAAGCCCATGGACAAATATCACATTGATTCCAGTGTAATATATTTCCGTACTGCAGGTGAATTTCATCACCAAAACGAAAGGGTTTTCCCAAGAATGTAACCAAACTTAAACTTGTAGAAAGTTACAAGTCAAACATTTTTACAAATATAAATTTCTTAAAATTTTGCAGTTTTCTCTAACCATCTTGTTGGTGACAGTCTATTGTCTTGATTAGTTGTCAATAGATAAGGCCATAAATGCAGGGACCTTCAATGGTCTGAGACAAAACCACTTTTTTTTTTTTTTTTTTTTTTTTTTTGTAGCCAGGTTATCTGCATCCACGAGGCTGCCTTAACTTACAGTTTAGATTATTTCCTTGTTTTTTTTCTATATATACACTTGAAAGGATGAGATAATGCACTGTTCACACGTGCACTATGGTGTCTGTTTATAAAGCAAAGCCTTGTACAGATGTACATTTGTTATGTAGATTATGTTAGGTAAGTACTGTATGCACAGTTCATATTGGTCCATATCAAAATGGGGTATGAAATATAATTTAAACAAATATCGTGCAAATTTATAATGTATCATGTTTTTTTCATGCTCTGTAAGTTCTATAGGCTATGATCTTCTACCTTTGAAGCTCTGAAACAGAATGCTGAAGACTTGGTATCAGACTTTGCTCGGTCTTGTAGCACTAATCCTTGGTCCTCCGTTAGTGCCAAATACTGCCCAGTTGTGATATGCCGTAGGCGGAATGTCTGACCCCATCTGATGTGACTTCCACTCCAACTAAATAAAAAAGAACATTTAGGAAGGGATTTCCTCGTACGCTCTTCTGTGACCAATGTAAGAAATTCATATAGTTACCTTATTCTAAGGGGTTCCACTCTCCATAAGGACCTGGCACGGACACCTGCTCCCCCTGCTTCATAATTTACTTTCCTAGAAAGATAAAACCAAAATTGTAGGTTTCTCATTTACAAAAAGTTCTTCTTGATGGCTTATCCTTGGGAACCAGTCATGTTTAACATCGTGTCTGATCTACAGGCAGCATGATTTATAGTAGAAAGAGCTGAGCAGATTGATATATTGTTTTGTGATACAAGTTCCTGTGCAGCTTGTCATTTATTCATCTAATTCTCAGCTCATCCTTGGCCTAGGAGTCCAGTGGGCGGTGCCTAAGTAGCAACTGACTGTTTTCTTTGTCTAACTTACTAAACAGGACTATGCACTGGACTCCTACTCATAGAAGGTACAGGTATTTAAAATAAAATTCAAGATAAAGTGCTATTGCTGCAAAACTGAATGTAAACCTGCCCGGCTCTCCCTGTGTTATAACATGACAAATCTGGCACATTTTTAGAGTATCTACTTCAACTTTATACCACTTATTTGTCTTAGTTTCTGACAATAAATGCGCCAAACATTTGGCACACAAAGTTGCGTATTATTCCCAGCCCATATTATCAAACCCACCCCTTTTCCTGATAAGCAATGTCCACTTGATGGGCAAGATGCAGAAACTATTACAAGTGTCTAAAGACTTAGAAAATGCGATGTATTGCATGTACAGTTCTTTGGTGACAATCAGGATTCTGGTGCAATTTCATTAGTTTATCAGCACCAATATTTGGGTTTCAATAGAACTCATGAAAATCAACACCAACCAAAGAACATGATTCCATCCCAATAAATCCTAATATCCTTCAATATTACCTATGTTGAGCTTCTGCTGGGTCAGTAGATGGGATTGTCAAACATTCATCATGGCCATGGAAAAACCGGACCACATGTCCACCGAGAAGATACCCTAAAATATAAAAAGGAAATTAAATGAGGATACTAATAGTATAACATGCAGCAAACCAATGTTATATTATTAATCCAACTATGCCTATTAATGTTATGCAATGTTAAAAAACCTATGTAATAATCTGACAATATACCGTATATACTCGAGTATAAGTAAAATTTTTCCCATAAAATAGTGAAAACAAAGAAGATTTAAAAAAATATAATAAAATAAATAAAAGTTATAAATCCCTCCTTTCCCTAGAATACATATAAAAGTAGAAAATGACTGTGAAACACAAACACATTAGGTATCCCTGTGTCTGACAGTGCCCGGTCTCCTGAATATAGGGTTTCTGCAGTGCTCCTGTTCCATCGGGAAGAGGTTAATAGGAGCACCGCAGATCCCCTATATTCAGCCAGGCTGGATTCTAAGTGGGGGAAAAAAAACAGTCCTCAAGCTCAAGGAAAGGGGAGACAGACAACCAAAACACCCCCTCCCCTTTCCCAGCACCCTGCAACTACTGCACCCAAAACTCCGACCATTCTAATTTTTCAAATTTTCCAGTAGCTGCTGCATGCAGAAGGTGACTGACCCATTGTTCATCCTTTTTCCTAAAAAAGACCCCTTTCATGTCGTACAATGGAGGCCCCAGACGTCAGACCCCCAGATCTGACACTTATCCTGTAGGTAGTAATTAAAGGCTGTCTGTATAAAAAAAAACATTTAAGGGCTAGTTCACGTGTTGGGGTAGTCGAGGAATTTGATAAGGAAAAAATCTGCTTCAGGAATTAGGAAGCGTTTTTTGGAGCATTTTTTAACATGAGGCGGTTTTTGGAACATTTTTTGGAGCATTTTTTTATTTCAGGTTTGCTCTTCCAGCACAATGAATGGACCTTGACAAAACCACCTGGCATTTTTGAGGCAGTTTTTGCCAAAAAAAAACGTGCCAAAAACCGCTAGCGGTTTTCGGCAAAAAATATGATAGCGGTTTTTCAGCCTCCCATTGACTTGTATTGATTTCCTAGGGTGAAATCCACCTGAAGTAAGGTCATGTCACTTCTTTTTTCCGCTAGCGGAAAAAAGAACGCTAGCGGTCTACATAGACCTCTATTGTGAGGGGGCGATTTTGAGGTGGATTCCGCGTCAAAATCTGCCCCATGTGAACGAGCCCTAAGAAAGCAATCCATACAGTGTATATAAATACAATCCTTATGTTTAATTTCTGGAATAATAATAAATAAATAAACAAATAAAATAATAAATAAATAAATAAATAAATAAATAATAACACTATTCAGAAGAAGTAAAATAAAGGGAATTGTGTCTTCCTATGAACAAATCACATGGATCCTCTATTATACATTCATGAAATATATTTGTTGGGCTACTAATACGCACATTTATCAGGGAACTGTGGTTAAGCTATTTAATCATTTGGTTAAAAATGTAACCATGACATTTACTGAAGACAAATGAAATGAGAGCAGAATAGCAGAGTTTAAAAAAGGTTACATAGATGTGACACTTATCAGTGTGCGTCATAGCCAGATCCTCAGGGCATTGAGCTCAACATGATAAGGATAAAAACAGAGGGATTTTGCTGCTCCTGTCAATTTCAATGCTAATGGTAGATTTGGCGTTTCAGGCCATTAAACAGAGACTGTGGTTCAGACGAACCCTTTGTGCCTTACAACCTAAGAACAGAGAGCTATAATCAAGCTGTATCTCTGGGGCTCCAGAACCAAGACTGTGAGACGGACAGAAATAGGACGTTATTTTATTTCCAGGCTTCCTCTAAAAGCTGCTCTATTAACTCTAAAAACTGGACTACTCTGATCATTTATAACAATCTGAAGAAATTCATGTTACATCAGCTTTGTATATGTATATACTGTATATATGTATTTTCTATAGTGTTGTACAGTGTCAGGCTGAGACTCCTTGGGCCCACCAGACAAAATTATTCAGGTACCCACCCTCCAATAACCCTTTATAGTCTTCTAGAGGACCATTATTATGTTGGGGATCCTCTGGTACTCTGCATCTCCAGTGTCAGACTGGTCCACCAAAGCATAACTTTCAGATTGAACATGGTGTCTGATCAGCGTGTTTGAATACGGATTTCCAATAAAGAGTTGTTTTCGAATATACCAGGTCAAGCGCAGTTCTTCCTTGGATTTATCCTTATCCTAAGGTGGTCCTATTGATCTTTTCCATATTGCTGTGCTTCCCAGACTGGGCTGTGGAAAGGACTGCTGCTATACTTACCTGTTACTATCCAGAATTTTGGGGTATTCCCTTTAAGACTGTGCAAAGGATCTGTATTTTGGGATCATTCCGTTTAATACTGTGTAATAGACCAGCTCGGTGCACCCACCATTTTGATTGAATGCTCAACATGACAGACCCAGTTTTAAGTTCCTTAACCCCCTATAGCATCAGTATTCATATTCTTAAACAGGGCACAGTGCCCCTTCCCCAGACTTTAGAGCTCAGGTGTATCTCCAACTTATGAATCTCCAATATAGATATGGCCCTGACATCACTCTTTATAATGCTGAATTGTAAATGATATTTTTACTTACTTAACGTGAAAATTATTCTACAAACCAAAACATCATATACAAGCAAGCTGCAATTTATTATTCTGATCTTTGGGCTCAAGACACTAATATTGATTCTGCATATCTAAAGTTGACTTATTCTAAGCACTATGTGCCAGGGTTAGATGTCCCAGAGATAATAGTATAAGGAGCTCACCTTCTTCCACACTGCTCCCAGAGCACGTTGGATGGACATTCCAGAGGGTCTGCATAAAAGAGGCATCCACCTGGATGTTGCTCATTCCATTGGATATGGATAGATGCTGCCAAAGATGATAACGTTTAACAGATTGTAATGCTGTAGTATGATTAAACATGGTATTGTATTACTGATACTAGTATATGTAGTGTAGTCTTGTTTTAAACACAATGGCAGGGAATTCAGTTTCTGGTGTACAGGGATGACATTGAGGGGTATGTTGGGTACAAGCACCGTTCTTGTATCAAATGTGCACTAGAAGCCCCAAACCGCGCCTCTTCTGCCATATTGCGTGCAGTTATTTGGTGTGAGTTAGAATGGAAACCTACACCAGCGCCTAACTGTAATAAATTTCCATTCTGGAGCAGGGAAAGCCGACAAATTTATAGAGAGGCCACATCCCCTTCATAAGTCTCCCATTCCCAGTGGCTGTTTATTAAGACCGGTGTATGATAAGCCAGTCTTAATAAATTTGTGGATTTTAGTTGTGTCTAATCCTTATAGAGAACAACTAAAATCATTTTGTGATCTAACTATGTTTAACACATGAATATCACACTGTAACTTAGTCATTAAACAAAAACCTCTCATAGTGAATTTGGTGATTGATCTACAACTAGTATGTTTTAGAGCACAAGAAAGAGCACTATAGTATAAAGTGTTGTAGAATGGATTTAGTGTAAATTGCATTTTAACTACTGAAATTCCTGCTCATTCTGGGACTAGGAGTCCAATGGTGGCCATGTTCCATATGAGTTTGCGTACAGAGATAAATGTCAACCACTAAGCAGGACCACTTACTGTAAACCCAGGATGAGCAGGACTTTCAATGATCAAAACACAAGTTATACCAAATGTTTTCCCACAACTATTGTATGCAGTGGCATACAAAAAAAATGTAGCGGTAGCGGCTGTTGCCGGGCCCCTAATGTCCCGGGCCCCTGTGGCAGCTGCTACCCCGGTAGTTACGCCCCTGATTGTATGTATTAGTATGCTCAGCTCTTTCTGCTCTACAGCATGCTGCCAGCAGATACAGTAGGACAACCAACTGAGATCTTATAGGCTCTTTTTAGGTGGAAATCAACATTTTTCTAAAGATTGCCTATTTTCATGGTTGCCCAAGTTAAACAGTAAGCCTGGAAAGGCATACTCTATTGATTATTTATTGACACTTATAAGTACTATTTATTAGACGTGTGTTTTGCACACTCATATCAGGACAGACCTCAACAAAAGGGTCTTATGAGAACATATTACCAGGCAGAAGAACAATCAAGTGGATTCTACACAAATACATGATACTTACCAGATATCTTTCAGAGGACACACTGACTAAAATAAGATCATCCCCAATACGAACTTTCTCTCCTTCTGATCTTTGTTTAGATGCAGGATGTATTGTCCACCAACAAGCTTCTCCTACAAATAAATATACATATTTAAATACTGTTCTGTGTATATGATGGGTCAAGGTCTAGAAACAATACTCAAGACCAACATATACCCAGTGGATGTGTACATAGCATAGCAATAGGACATATAGCTGTAAAGCTCCTAACACATTGCTGAGTAGCCATGGCCCTTTTCTACTCTGTAATATCCTGATGTATTTTTGTTAGTGCCTACTTGCATGGCTTTATGTCTGAACCGTGGCTATGTCTACTTTTGTAACCAAAGTAAACCTAAGTAATATTGCACTATTTCATTCAAAGTATTTTTACATTTAGTGTCTATATCTCTTATGCAGACTATTTTATTATTATTATTAGAGATGAGCGAACAGTGTTCTATCGAACTCATGTTCGATCGGATATTAGGCTGTTCGGCATGTTCGAATCGAATCGAACACCGCGTGGTAAAGTGCGCCATTAATCGATTCCCCTCCCACCTTCCCTGGCGCCTTTTTTGCACCAATAACAGTGCAGGGTAGGTGGGACAGGAACTACGACACCGGTGACGTTGAAAAAAGTAGGCAAAACCCATTGGCTGCCGAAAACATGTGACCTCTAATTTAAAAGAACAGCGCCGCCCAGGTTCGCGTCATTCTGAGCTTGCAATTCACCGAGGACGGAGGTTTCCGTCCAGCTAGCTAGGGCTTAGATTCTGGGTAGGCAGGGACAGGCTAGGATAGGAAGGAGAAGACAACCAACAGCTCTTATAAGAGCTAAATTCCAGGGAGAAGCTTGTCAGTGTAACGTGGCACTGACGGGCTCAATCGCCGCAACCCAGCTTTCCCAGGATCCTGAATGGAATACACTGTCAGTGTATTCCCGTATACCCGATATATACCCCCGATACCCGTTCCAACGGTGTGCCCCCCCACCTTCACCCCAGAAATACCCTGCAAGTCCCCTAGCAATAG
This sequence comes from Leptodactylus fuscus, assembly GCF_031893055.1. NCBI lineage: Eukaryota > Metazoa > Chordata > Amphibia > Anura > Leptodactylidae > Leptodactylus > Leptodactylus fuscus. Next base: position 120,648,807 of record NC_134271.1, on the reverse strand, counting down.
AATTGGGGCTATATACACCCACTATTTTTGCTACTGCCATATAGTGCCAGTTTCTGACTGGTAATTCAAAGAATATATTGGGGTTATAAATACCCTCATTTCTTGCTACTGGTATATAGTGCCATTGTCTGACTGGGAATTCAAAGAATATATTGGGGTTACGTGCACCCACAATTTTTACTACTGGTATACAGTGCCATTGTCTGACTGGGAATTCAAAGAATATATTGGGGTTATAAATACCCTCATTTCTTGCTACTGCCATATAGTGCCAGTTTCTGACTGGTAATTCAAAGAATATATTGGGGTTACGTGCACCCACAATTTTTACTACTGGTATACAGTGCCATTGTCTGACTGGGAATTCAAAGAATATATTGGGGTTATAAATACCCTCATTTCTTGCTACTGCCATATAGTGCCAGTTTCTGACTGGTAATTCAAAGAATATATTGGGGTTACGTGCACCCACAATTTTTACTACTGGTATACAGTGCCATTGTCTGACTGGGAATTCAAAGAATATATTGGGAATACAAATACCCTCATTTCTTGCTACTGTCATATAGTGCCAGTTTCTGACTGGTAATTTAAAGAATATATTGGGGTTACGTGCACCCACAATTTTTACTACTGGTATACAGTGCCATTGTCTGACTGGGAATTCAAAGAATATATTGGGGTTATAAATACCCTCATTTCTTGCTACTGGTATATAGTGCCATTGTCTGACTGGGAATTCAAAGAATATATTGGGGTTACGTGCACCCACAATTTTTACTACTGGCATACAGTGCCATTGTCTGACTGGGAATTCAAAAAATATATTGGGGTTATAAATACCCTCATTTCTTGCTACTGGTATATAGTGCCATTGTCTGACTGGGAATTCAAAGAATATATTGGGGTTACGTGCACCCACAATTTTTACTACTGGTATACAGTGCCATTGTCTGACTGGGAATTCAAAGAATATATTGGGGTTATAAATACCCTCATTTCTTGCTACTGCCATATAGTGCCATTGTCTGACTGGGAATTCAAAGAATATATTGGGGTTACGTGCACCCACAATTTTTACTACTGGTATACAGTGCCATTGTCTGACTGGGAATTCAAAGAATATATTGGGGTTATAAATACCCTCATTTCTTGCTACTGGTATATAGTGCCATTGTCTGACTGGGAATTCAAAGAATATATTGGGGTTACGTGCACCCACAATTTTTACTACTGGTATACAGTGCCATTGTCTGACTGGGAATTCAAAGAATATATTGGGGTTATAAATACCCTCATTTCTTGCTACTGCCATATAGTGCCAGTTTCTGACTGATAATTCAAAGAATATATTGGGGTTACGTGCACCCACAATTTTTACTACTGGTATACAGTGCCATTGTCTGACTGGGAATTCAAAGAATATATTGGGGTTATAAATACCCTCATTTCTTGCTACTGGTATATAGTGCCATTGTCTGACTGGGAATTCAAAGAATATATTGGGGTTACGTGCACCCACAATTTTTACTACTGGTATACAGTGCCATTGTCTGACTGGGAATTCAAAGAATATATTGGGGTTATAAATACCCTCATTTCTTGCTACTGGTATATAGTGCCATTGTCTGACTGGGAATTCAAAGAATATATTGGGGTTACGTGCACCCACAATTTTTACTACTGGTATACAGTGCCATTGTCTGACTGGGAATTCAAAGAATATATTGGGGTTATAAATACCCTCATTTCTTGCTACTGCCATATAGTGCCAGTTTCTGACTGGTAATTCAAAGAATATATTGGGGTTACGTGCACCCACAATTTTTACTACTGGTATACAGTGCCATTGTCTGACTGGGAATTCAAAGAATATATTGGGAATACAAATACCCTCATTTCTTGCTACTGCCATATAGTGCCAGTTTCTGACTGGTAATTCAAAGAATATATTGGGGTTACGTGCACCCACAATTTTTACTACTGGTATACAGTGCCATTGTCTGACTGGGAATTCAAAGAATATATTGGGGTTATAAATACCCTCATTTCTTGCTACTGCCATATAGTGCCAGTTTCTGACTGGTAATTCAAAGAATATATTGGGGTTACGTGCACCCACAATTTTTACTACTGGTATACAGTGCCATTGTCTGACTGGGAATTCAAAGAATATATTGGGGTTATAAATACCCTCATTTCTTGCTACTGCCATATAGTGCCAGTTTCTGACTGGTAATTCAAAGAATATATTGGGGTTACGTGCACCCACAATTTTTACTACTGGTATACAGTGCCATTGTCTGACTGGGAATTCAAAGAATATATTGGGAATACAAATACCCTCATTTCTTGCTACTGCCATATAGTGCCAGTTTCTGACTGGTAATTCAAAGAATATATTGGGGTTACGTGCACCCACAATTTTTACTACTGGTATACAGTGCCAATTTCTAACTAGGAATTCAAAATGCGCAAGGCTCCCGGAAAGGGACGTGGACGAGGCCGTGGGCGAGGTCAGGGGAATGGTTCTGGGGAGCAAGGTAGCAGTGAAGCCACAGGGCGTCCCGTGCCTACTCCTGTGGGGCAGCAAGCATTGCGCCACTCCACAGTGCCAGGGTTGCTTGCCACATTAACTAAACTGCAGGGTACAAACCTTAGTAGGCCCGAGAACCAGGAACAGGTCTTGCAATGGCTGTCAGAGAACGCTTACAGCACATTGTCCAGCAGCCAGTCAGACTCTGCCTCCTCTCCTCCTATTACCCAACAGTCTTGTCTTCCTTCCTCCCAAAATTCCGAAGCTTTACAGAACAATAACCCAAACTGTCCCTGCTCCCCAGAGCTGTTCTCCGCTCCTTTCATTGTCCCTCAACCTGCCTCTCCACGTCACGATTCCACGAACCTAACAGAGGAGCATCTGTGTCCAGATGCTCAAACACTAGAGTCTCCTCCATCTCCGTTCGATTTGGTGGTGGATGACCAGCAACCCACCCTCATCAACGATGATGTGACGCAGTTGCCGTCAGGGCATACAGTTGACCGGCGCATTGTGCGGGAGGAGGAGATGAGACAGGAGTTGGAAGAGGAAGTGGTGGATGATGAGGACACTGACCCGACCTGGACAGGGGGGATGTCAAGCGGGGAAAGTAGTGTGGATGTTGAGGCAGGTGCAGCACCAAAAAGGGTAGCTAGAGGCAGAGGCAGAGGTCAGCAGCTTAGGCGAAGCCAGGCCACACCCGGAATCTCCCAAGATGTTCCAGTTCGTACCCAGCCCCGAAAAACTCCCACCTCGAGGGCACGTTTCTCGAAGGTGTGGAGTTTTTTCAAGGAATGCGCCGAGGACAGATATAGTGTTGTCTGCACAATTTGCCTCTCGAAATTGATTAGGGGCTCTGAGAAGAGCAACCTGTCCACCACTTCAATGCGCCGTCATTTGGAATCCAAGCACTGGAATCAGTGGCAGGCAGCAACGGCAGGACAAAGGCCGCCTGCCGTTCACGCCACTGCCACTGCCTCTGCCACTGCCTCTGCCTCTGCCACTGCCACTGCTGACTGTGCTGGCGATGCACTCCAGAGGACGAGCCAGGACACCACTTCATCTGCCTCCGCCACTTTGTTGACTTCTCCCTCATCCTCCCCTGTTCCTGTCTTATCTCCTTCTCCTGCACCATCAAAGGCACCATCAGGCGCTTCTTTACAACAACCCACCATCTCTCAGACATTGGAGCGGCGGCAGAAATACACTGCTAACCACCCACACGCGCAAGCCTTGAACGCCAACATCGCTAAACTGCTGGCCCAGGAGATGTTGGCGTTCCGGCTTGTTGAAACTCCCGCCTTCCTGGACCTGATGGCAACTGCGGCACCTCGCTATGCCGTCCCTAGCCGTCACTACTTCTCCCGGTGTGCCGTCCCCGCCTTGCACCAGCACGTGTCACTCAACATCAGGCGGGCCCTTAGTTCCGCGCTTTGCACAAAGATCCACTTGACCACCGACGCGTGGACAAGTGCATGCGGACAGGGACGCTACATTTCACTGACGGCACACTGGGTGAATGTAGTTGAGGCTGGGACTGCTTCCCAAACTGGCCCGGTGTACCTCGTCGCCCCGCCTAACATTCCTGGCAGGGACACGAGAAGAACACCCCCCCTCCTCCTCCTCCTCTACCGCCTCCTCCTCCGCCACCGCCTCCTCCTCCGCCACCGCCTCCTCCTCCGCTGTTAGATTGACCCCAGCTACGAGTTGGAAACGTTGCAGCACTGGCGTTGGTAGATGTCAGCAGGCTGTGCTGAAGCTGATCAGCTTGGGGGACAGACAGCACACTGCCTCCGAGGTGAGGGATGCCCTCCTCGATGAGACGGCAATATGGTTTGAGCCGCTGCACCTGGGCCCAGGCATGGTCGTTTGTGATAACGGCCGGAACCTGGTAGCAGCTCTGGAGCTTGCCGGACTCCAACATGTTCCATGCCTGGCCCACGTCTTCAACCTAGTGGTGCAACGTTTCCTAAAGAGCTACCCCAATGTTCCAGAGCTACTGGTGAAAGTGCGGCGCATGTGCGCCCACTTTCGCAAGTCGACAGTAGCCGCTGCTAGCTTAAAATCTCTCCAGCAACGCCTGCATGTGCCACAACACCGGCTTTTGTGCGACGTCCCCACACGCTGGAACTCAACGTTTCAGATGTTGAATAGAGTGGTTGAGCAGCAGAGACCTTTGATGGAATACCAGCTACAAAACCCTAGGGTGCCACAAAGTCAGCTGCCTCAGTTTCACATCCATGAGTGGCCATGGATGAGAGACCTTTGTGACATCCTACGGGTCTTTGAGGAGTCCACAAGGAGGGTGAGCTCTGAGGATGCGATGGTGAGCCTTACAATCCCGCTCTTGTGTGTTCTGAGAGAATCCCTGATTGACATCAGGGATAACTCAGATCACACAGAGGAGTTAGGGATAGCATCCGATCCGTCACAGCTGGAGAGTAGGTCCACACATCTGTCCGCTTCACTGCGTTTAATGGAGGAGGAGGAGGAGGAGGAGGAAGAAGAGTTGTCCGATGATGTGATGGTGATACAGGAGGCTTCCGGGCAACTTCGAATCGTCCCATTGTTGCAGCGCGGATGGGTAGACATGGAGGATGAGGAGGAAATGGAGATTGAACTTTCCGGTGGGGCCAGAGGAGTCATGCCAACTAACACTGTGGCAGACATGGCTGAGTTCATGTTGGGGTGCTTTACAACCGACAAGCGTATTGTCAAAATCATGGAGGACAACCAGTACTGGATCTTTGCTATCCTTGACCCCCGGTATAAAAACAACATCTCGTCTTTTATTCCGGTAGAGGGGAGGGCCAATCGCATCAATGCTTGCCACAGGCAATTGGTGCAGAATATGATGGAGATGTTTCCAGCATGGGACGTTGGCGGCAGGGAGGGCAGTTCCTCCAGTAGGCAACCAAGTTCTCACCGGTCCACACAAACGAGGGGCACACTGTCTAAGGTCTGGGACACCTTGATGGCACCCCCTTGCCAAAGTGCCGCCACGGAGGGTCCTAGTGTCACCAGGCGTGAGAAGTATAGGCGCATGTTGCGGGAATACCTTTCCGACCACAGCCCTGTCCTCTCCGACCCCTCTGCGCCCTACACGTATTGGGTGTCGAAGTTGGACCTGTGGCTTGAACTTGCCCTATATGCCTTGGAGGTGCTGTCCTGTCCTGCCGCCAGCGTCCTATCTGAGAGGGTGTTCAGTGCAGCCGGTGGCATCATCACTGACAAGCGCACCCGTCTGTCAGCTGAGAGTGCCGACCGGCTCACTTTGATAAAAATGAACCACCACTGGGTAGAGCCGTCATTTTTGTGCCCACCTGTGTAAAGCACCCCAACATGAAACTCCATGTTTGTTCTCAACCTCTCCAATTCCTCCGCATCCTCATACTCATCCACCATAAGCGTTGCACAATTCTGCTAATACTAGGCTCCCTCCACCCTGATTTCCCCCAACTCTGCTGGTTAGAGGCTCCCTCCACCATGAATTGGTCCAAACTGGGCTGTTTAGCGGCTCCCTCCACCATGAATTGGTCCAAACTGGGGTTTTTAGAGGCTCCCTCCACCATGAATTGGTCCAAACTGGGGTTTTTAGAGGCTCCCTCCACCATGAATTGGTCCAAACTGGGGGTTTTTAGAGGCTCCCTCCACCATGAATTGGTCCAAACTGGGGTTTTTAGGGGCTCCCTCCACCATGAATTTCCCAAAACTTGGCTGTTTAGAGGCTCCCTCCACCATTAATTGGTCCAAACTGGGCTGGTTAGAGGCTCCCTCCACCATGAATTTGCCCAAACTGGGCTGTTTAGAGGCTCCCTCCACCATGAATTGGTCCAAACTGGGTTTTTTAGAGGCTCCCTCCACCATGAATTGGTCCAAACTGGGCTGGTTAGAGGCTCCCTCCACCATGAATTTCCCAAAACTTGGCTGTTTAGAGGCTCCCTCCACCATTAATTGGTCCAAACTGGGCTGGTTAGAGGCTCCCTCCACCATGAATTTGCCCAAACTGGGCTGTTTAGAGGCTCCCTCCACCATGAATTGGTCCAAACTGGGTTTTTTAGAGGCTCCCTCCACCATGAATTGGTCCAAACTGGGCTGGTTAGAGGCTCCCTCCACCATGAATTTCCCAAAACTTGGCTGTTTAGAGGCTCCCTCCACCATTAATTGGTCCAAACTGGGCTGGTTAGAGGCTCCCTCCACCATGAATTTGCCCAAACTGGGCTGTTTAGAGGCTCCCTCCACCATGAATTTCCCAAAACTTGGCTGTTTAGAGGCTCCCTCCACCATTAATTGGTCCAAACTGGGCTGTTTAGAGGCTCCCTCCACCATGAATTTGCCCAAACTGGGCTGGTTAGAGGCTCCCTCCACCATGAATTTGCCCAAACTGGGCTGTTTAGAGGCTCCCTCCACCATGAATTTGCCCAAACTGGGCTGGTTAGAGGCTCCCTCCACCATGAATTGGTCCAAACTGGGTTTTTTAGAGGCTCCCTCCACCATGAATTTGCCCAAACTGGGCTGGTTAGAGGCTCCCTCCACCATGAATTGGTCCAAACTGGGCTGGTTAGAGGCTCCCTCCACCATGAATTTCCCAAAACTTGGCTGTTTAGAGGCTTCCTCCACCATTAATTGGTCCAAACTGGGCTGGTTAGAGGCTCCCTCCACCATGAATTTGCCCAAACTGGGCTGTTTAGAGGCTCCCTCCACCATGAATTTGCCCAAACTGGGCTGGTTAGAGGCTCCCTTCACCATGAATTTCCCAAAACTTGGCTGTTTAGAGGCTCCCTCCACCATTAATTGGTCCAAACTGGGCTGGTTAGAGGCTCCCTCCACCATGAATTTGCCCAAACTGGGCTGTTTAGAGGCTCCCTCCACCATGAATTTGCCCAAACTGGGCTGGTTAGAGGCTCCCTTCACCATGAATTGGTCCAAACTGGGTTTTTTAGAGGCTCCCTCCACCATGAATTGGTCCAAACTTGGCTGTTTAGAGGCTCCCTCCACCATTAATTGGTCCAAACTGGGCTGGTTAGAGGCTCCCTCCACCATGAATTGGTCCAAACTGGGTTTTTTAGAGGCTCCCTCCACCATGAATTTGCCCAAACTGGGCTGGTTAGAGGCTCCCTCCACCATGAATTGGTCCAAACTGGGCTGGTTAGAGGCTCCCTCCACCATGAATTTCCCAAAAGTTGGCTGTTTAGAGGCTCCCTCCACCATTAATTGGTCCAAACTGGGCTGGTTAGAGGCTCCCTCCACCATGAATTTGCCCAAACTGGGCTGTTTAGAGGCTCCCTCCACCATGAATTGGTCCAAACTGGGGTTTTTAGGGGCTCCCTCCACCATGAATTTCCCAAAACTTGGCTGTTTAGAGGCTCCCTCCACCATTAATTGGTCCAAACTGGGCTGGTTAGAGGCTCCCTCCACCATGAATTTGCCCAAACTGGGCTGTTTAGAGGCTCCCTCCACCATGAATTGGTCCAAACTGGGTTTTTTAGAGGCTCCCTCCACCATGAATTGGTCCAAACTGAGCTGTTTAGAGGCTCCCTCCACCATGAATTTGCCCAAACTGGGCTGTTTAGAGGCTCCCTCCACCATTAATTTGCCCAAACTGGGCTGGTTAGAGGCTCCCTCCACCATGAATTGGTCCAAACTGGGTTTTTTAGAGGCTCCCTCCACCATGAATTTGCCCAAACTGGGCTGGTTAGAGGCTCCCTCCACCATGAATTGGTCCAAACTGGGCTGGTTAGAGGCTCCCTCCACCATTAATTGGTCCAAACTGGGCTGTTTAGAGGCTCCCTCCACCATGAATTTGCCCAAACTGGGCTGGTTAGAGGCTCCCTCCACCATGAATTGGTCCAAACTGGGCTGGTTAGAGGCTCCCTCCACCATGAATTTCCCAAAACTTGGCTGTTTAGAGGCTCCCTCCACCATTAATTGGTCCAAACTGGGCTGGTTAGAGGCTCCCTCCACCATGAATTTGCCCAAACTGGGCTGTTTAGAGGCTCCCTCCACCATGAATTGGTCCAAACTGGGGTTTTTAGGGGCTCCCTCCACCATGAATTTCCCAAAACTTGGCTGTTTAGAGGCTCCCTCCACCATTAATTGGTCCAAACTGGGCTGGTTAGAGGCTCCCTCCACCATGAATTTGCCCAAACTGGGCTGTTTAGAGGCTCCCTCCACCATGAATTGGTCCAAACTGGGGTTTTTAGAGGCTCCCTCCACCATGAATTGGTCCAAACTGGGCTGTTTAGAGGCTCCCTCCACCATGAATTTGCCCAAACTGGGCTGTTTAGAGGCTCCCTCCACCATGAATTTGCCCAAACTGGGCTGGTTAGAGGCTCCCTCCACCATGAATTGGTCCAAACTGGGTTTTTTAGAGGCTCCCTCCACCATGAATTTGCCCAAACTGGGCTGGTTAGAGGCTCCCTCCACCATGAATTGGTCCAAACTGGGCTGGTTAGAGGCTCCCTCCACCATTAATTGGTCCAAACTGGGCTGTTTAGAGGCTCCCTCCACCATGAATTTGCCCAAACTGGGCTGGTTAGAGGCTCCCTCCACCATGAATTGGTCCAAACTGGGCTGTTAGAGGCTCCCTCCACCATGAATTTCCCAAAACTTGGCTGTTTAGAGGCTCCCTCCACCATTAATTGGTCCAAACTGGGCTGGTTAGATGCTCCCTCCACCATGAATTTGCCCAAACTGGGCTGTTTAGAGGCTCCCTCGACCATGAATTGGTCCAAACTGGGTTTTTTAGAGGCTCCCTCCACCATGAATTGGTCCAAACTGGGTTTTTTAGAGGCTCCCTCCACCATGAATTGGTCCAAACTTGGCTGTTTAGAGGCTCCCTCCACCATTAATTGGTCCAAACTGGGCTGGTTAGAGGCTCCCTCCACCATGAATTGGTCCAAACTGGGTTTTTTAGAGGCTCCCTCCACCATGAATTTGCCCAAACTGGGCTGGTTAGAGGCTCCCTCCACCATGAATTGGTCCAAACTGGGGTTTTTAGAGGCTCCCTCCACCATGAATTTGCCCAAACTGGGGTGTTTAGAGGCTCCCTCCACCATGAATTTGCCCAAACTCTGCTGGTTAGAGGCTCAATCCACCCTGATTTTCAAAACAAATGTTGGTGCCAACCTCAACTTACTACAAGGGCCAAATTCACTGCTGGTGACAAGCTCTCCTCACTGCAAGTGCCAAATACACATGTTTCAAGGTGTTTTCCTACTGTCAGAGAGGTGGTATTGAGTGTGTAAAGTGTGTAGTTGTTAGGCTGTGATGTTGGGGTAATAGAGGGTCTTTGGTGTGTTAGATGCCCCCAGACATGCTTCCCCTGCTGTCCCAGTGTCATTCCAGAGGTGTTGGCATCATTTCCTGGGGTGTCATAGTGGACTTGGTGACCCTCCAGACACGGATTTGGGTTTCCCCCTTAACGAGTATCTGTTCCCCATAGACTATAATGGGGTTAGAAACCCGTTCGAACACACGAACATTGAGCGGCTGTTCGAATCGAATTTCGAACCTCGAACATTTTAGTGTTCGCTCATCTCTAATTATTATTATTATTGTTATTATTATTATTATTAATATTATTATTATTAGTTATTTATATAGCACCATTGATTCCATGGTGCTTTACATTTGGGGGGGGTTACATACAGTACACATAATATACAGACAAATATAATACTAACAATGCCCGACTGGCACAGTGGGGTCGCAAGGGCTTACAGTCTATAAGGGGAGTGGGATAGAGACAGAAGGAGAGGGGGAGACTGTGCAGATGGTGGTGAGGTGATAGTAGTGTTATTGGAGGTTGTAGGCCTTCCTGAATAGGTGAGTCTTCAGGGCCTTCTTGAAGCCTGTGGTTGTGACTACATCTCTTATGCAGACTATTAAAAAGCCAATAAAGTCTGATCCTACAAACATAGTACCTTCCATTTAACTCCTACTTTCTACATATATGGGTAACATGACATATAAATTAGATTTAAAATCAAGTAGAAGGGAGTATGACTGCTTAATCTGACTGGATGTATAATGGGGCATTAAAAATTGGTTGTGTAAAGCAGTCATACATACACTTTAAAAACGAATCTGTCATGTTAAAATTGTTCAATTTGGAGGGCTGCATATTATAGCGCAGAAGGAGGTGAGCAGGTTCTTATAAAGTTATGTGAAAAAACATTGAGTAGAATTTGTATTTTCTTGATCTCAGTCTTATGCTTAGTCTGGGCTTATGTGAGTCTAGTGGGAAGTCCTACCTAATGATTGACTGGCAATGCTATGGACATTTTAAGCCCCGAGTGAGCAGGAATTTATATCAATACATTACTATTTATACTGAATCTTTCTCACAAAACTGTATATCATTCTGCTTAGCATCTTCTGCTATATAGCATGCTACTTACACTGGGTTCACACCAGCGTTCGGGTCTCCATTATGAGGTTTCCATCTTCTGCCGGCAGAAGATGGAAACCTGTCTGACCAAGTTCGGCCGTGAGCGCCGTTGAGCATTTTGTGCGCTCCGCGGCAAAACCGTTTTTTTAAACCAGACACAAAGTCCTGCATGTCCGACTTTGTGTCCAGGTAAAAAAAAACGTTTTTTCTGCAGAGTGCACAAAACGCTCACGGGCACTCACAGCCGCACACTTTTCAAACCCATTCAAATGAAAGATGCCGGCAGGTTTCCATCTCCTGTCCAGTTTCGTGCAGGAAACGGAAACCTGCAGAACGGAGGCCGGGATGCAGATGTGAACGAGCCCTTACACACTGTATTCAGTTTCCCTTTACAGTTTACAATTTATACACACTACAGCATGACAAAAGAGAACTGTGTGTGGCATCAAAAAGGTTGGGCTATAGATCCAATAATAAAAAGTACTTTAGTTACTGAACCAACTAAGTGCTTCACAGCATTTGGATATTTCAGCATCCCCCATGTATGGCTAGAATAATGTCTATAAGCAGATCAACACCGCAGCTCATGCTAAAGAAAAGGCCCTAGACCCTGGGAGATAGGGATGCCATGAATGGGGGGAGGATTAGGGAACGAAGGGGTTAACTTTAGAGGAGTTTGAGCGGGATCTTTGGGGGTGGAGTCAGAGGTTACTTAAGGAGGTGTGTAGGTTAGCCTGAGGTCAGTGAGTCAGTTACAACAGTTCCGAGTGGCCCACCCTCCCTTTATTAGTTAGCGTTTTGGGTGTTGTGTTTGCTGGGAGTTGGTGGTTAGAGCGCAGTTTGTAGGACATCATCGTTGGCATGTGGTCCCTGATGGGGTTGGTTAAAGCCTGGTATGTCCCCTAATTGGGCTTGGATCTCTTTAGGGGTTTCAGGCTTGTGTTACGTATAAATGGTTGGTAGCTCTGCCTGCGGTAGGAGTTATTGCACCTGGGCGGATTGGGGGCATAGCCCAGGGTGGGATAGGCTGTGAGTTAAGCACTTTATGAGGGATTAACTTCATAACTGTTACCATGGTTATTTATGGGGTTTTGTATTAGGCACCGCCCCTCTTCAAGGCGGGGCTTGTTAATATATCACTAGTAATATCTTGTGTGTTTAATAAATCGGCCTGAACAGGCCAATTTAAATCCAGTAAGTGATCTGTGTCTTTATTTAAATTAAAGGGTAATATTATTAAAGATGTGCCAGATACTGGGTAAGTTACTCAGAGTGAGGCCTTATTCCTCCATCCCAAGTCAAGCTAATATAGTGTATTACCTGTTGCTGTATCTTGCAGTCCAACATCAAAAGCAAGTTTATCTGTGAGGGATCTGGACGTTGTCAGACAAGTCAAGTACTGTAAAGTAGATTAAGATCAAATACAACAAATTATTTTTAGTATCAAATATAAAACTAAATATTATAGTAACCAATGTCAAATAGCTGCCAACATAGGCTTAGTAACAGGAAAATTGGTATCAAGCAAATTATGGTACGTTGTACAAGTGCTTCTACACTTCCTAAAGATGCTTATTCTGCTTTGTATGAATATTTCATGCTTATGTGAATTAGCTGAAATGGGCTTTTGGGGCATTTCTTCTCCTGTTGGAGCTTCACTCCCTGCTGTAGATAACTGCAGACAAAGTGTGACAAAGTGGGAAATGTGACTCATGCAGTGCAGGAAGGAGCTGGGTAATAGCTAGGGGCGGCTATCTCGAGGACAAGAGGACACACCCCTAAAGCCCTCTTCAGCTAATCTGCATAAGAGTAAAACATTGATTTTCATGAAAAATGAGCTGCAATGTAGAACAAGAAAGGCACCTTTGGAAAGTGTAGATGTTGCACTACAAGGTACTATCATTAGTTTGATACTGATTTTCCTCCTGACAGACTCCCTTTATGCACAAATGACTGCTAACAAGACATTTGGCTAGTGGAGCTCTACAGAACTGAAAACTTTTCTGTAGCCGTAGGAAGTTTTGCCACAGGAAGCATCAGCAATATGTTGTATGATGACACTCTTCTGGCTTCCACCCTTCCCATGATGCTGTAAACTACCTGGATTTTACAAGTAGTACTATATGAAACTGATATAGTCAATTGGCGCTGCTATTGGTGCTTTGGGTATGTGGACATCATAGAAAGAGGTCCCAGATCAAAAATTCCCTTCAAGAGACAAGCTAGGGGGCAGCAAAGTGAATGGGTATCTGGTGTTTTTTTGTGTACAGTTCAAGTAATGATGAAAAAAAAACTTTTGTAATATATCAGAGATAAATACTTTTACCAGTTATCAGCTCCCCTCCTGCCTACCAACCTGCTCAGTTCTGTCTACATTGAACACTCACAAATCAGATTATATAGAAGGCTATGGAGAAAATAGGAGGGATTGGGGAAGAGGAGCGCAGTGAGAGAGAAACAAACAAGCACACACAGCACAGTAGTGGTATGTGCTTGTACCCTTCATGTGACTGCTGGGGATTGGAACTGTATCATCTGCTGGGTCCATTGCAACTCAGGAAGAAATCAGTAAAAAAAAAAAAAAAAAAAAAGTTAAAATGCCCCTCCCCAATGTCTATTATGACCATAGATGGGACACAATGTAAAATATAATACAATACACTAAATAAAAAGGCAAAAATATTAAAAAAATTAAAGTTAAAAAAAATTAAGGAGACTGAGCAGTAGCTTGGCCATGATTGAGGATGGGAACTGTATGAGCTACTTGTTCCTTAAGGAGATCAGCTCTCCAATGTAGCTCGGGAAGTGGCATTCCTGGTGCTAATGTATCAGCCCTAGCTAAAAGAAAAAAAAACTAAGAAAAAAGTATTGCAAATATGTCCCCAAAGATCTATTACGACCTTATGTGGGGCACAATGTAAAAAAAAATGTACAAAAAACAAAGTTTAAAAAAAAGAACAAGACTGAGCTACAGCCTGACCATATGACCAAAGACATGATGCCACCTCCTGAGAAGAAGAAAGCAGCCATAATTTCTAATCCTGCACCATCTTTTTAACCCATAGAACATAGAAAAGACTAAGATATTTTCAGCCAAAGATTCAACATGAGCCCACTGAGCACTGACCACAATATTAAAGTATCTTGTTACTTACCATACCACTGAATGAATGTCGCAGTAAGATTGCATGGCCATAGAGTAACGTTCTATGTCCACCTCCTTGCGATGCCTGTAGTGTAATAGAAAAAATAATTAGCCAACTATTACAAAAATGAACTGATAGAAGGGGTGGGATGCATGTCCAGGGATGACCTAGAAACTCTATGGATGATAAGAAACAGAGGAATGTTTCATATGTATAATAATTGCCAAACATCTATATGATTTTCTATGAAAAGATCAAGATTAGTATTTTTTCCTATGAATATTTTTCATTATACATATGAATTAAATGACATGATCATACAAAAAATGCAACATGAATAATGACGGTCTTGTTTTTATGGAGCAATACATAATGCACTCACACCCAATGAGACATGCTGCAGACTGGGGACAAGCACGCTACATATCAAGCACGGCAAGCAAGCATAACAAATAAGACGTAGAACAGAATAATGTTAAAAGTGAATTTTTCCATTCAGACTTTTAACAAGTCAAGTCGTTTTTTGCTTCAGGTTATAGCATGACTTGTATTGTTCAGCTTGATATGTAGCCAGAGAGGATGCATTCTGGGTAGGGTTGAGCGATCGGGATTGGGAAAGATCAGATCCGGATCGGCAATTGAGCAAATTTCACGATCGGGATCGGCTGGAAAATGATCAAATATCGGATTTTAAAAACGATCCTAAAATCTCAAGATCAGCTCAACCCTAATTCTGGGTAGGTCATGGGCTCAGCTCTCCTCTACTTTGTCTTACCTTCCTTGTAAACTTCTTGGGAGCATTTAAAGAAAGTAAAACATTAATAAAGCAGCAAGGGAAGACAATACCAGTCACTATGAGGCTTCTATAGTTACATGTTACTCTTGTCTGTGGCATTAAAATATCGCCAGTCCTATAAACATGAGCTGAACATGTCCTTGTACAACAGTCTTTACCTTATGACGGTATGGTGATACGGCAAATGGAAAATATGCTGTTTAGTTTTTGTGCAGAAATCTGAGGTCAGTATCGGACTGGCCCACTAAGGTAGAAGAGGATTCTCCGGTGGGCCAAAGTTCTAATGCAAGAATAGTCCAGTGGAATACAGCTAAATTTGACTGATACTATGGTCTATAGTTTAGTATTTATGGAAGGGTGGTCCCCAGATCCAGTTTATTTGGTGGGTCCAACAATCATCTCTCTGACACTGTCTGAAGCTGACTCTTGGATTTCTATGAATTTACAATAGAGTGAATCTGTACATGGATTAGTCCCATTGTTAATGATTGGGGCTAAACCTCTCATTTCTCACCTGAAATAAGTGACTTGGTGAAAAATGCTGCATATTTACCTAAGCATGTGACTAGGAATGTGGAAACCCCATTCACATGCACAAGATGCAGATTTCACATGGACTCTAGGTGGAATATGTCATATATTTTGCATCAAATTATATTGTTTCAGCACAAACTTATAACCTATTAGGAGTCGGACTGGAACCTCCGCAGCGGCATGTGGGGGTTGCTGTCCTTCTCATAACAAGGACCGCAGCTTTCTCTTCTGGCGCAGGGGTGATGCTGGCCTGCCAGGAGCCTATATATTTGGAACTTCCACTATGGGTTACCGCTGCCTTCTGGTTCTTCAGACTTTCATCTCAACTCTGAAAACCTTCTGGTAAGTAATTCCAGTTTCTGGGTCTGCTGTGACTAGTGGTGCACTGTGCATCCCCTGCTCCCTGACCCGTAACAGCCCTGCCTGATGATAGCCTCCAAGTCCATTCCCACCATCAGGGGCTCTGATGAACATCCCTAGAGCGTTGGGGTTGGTGTCGCTCGGGGTGTGCAGGACGCTCAGCGCAGTATTGTGACATTTTGATCAGTGTGTCTGGTGTTGGAACTCACTATTTGCTCAGTGCTGCTTCTGTTTCCTAACATAACCCCACCGTACAAGGTACTAGAATTGAACTATGACATGGCAGGAGATCATTTTTGGCTAGTTTCCCCAGTTATACAGTCATTTTAAGAAATATGGTTACTTGTAAAGAGCCACTTTTCTTAAGAACAAAACAAGGAACTGTAAAAACATAGAAGTCGAGATGTTCTGTAGACAATGATAGCGCCACAATGAGCAAACAGGACAGATCCATAGCAGTGATCATTAAATGCACATTTCAGTAACAACAAGTGATCACCTATCCACTAAATAGTGATAACATCTAGATCAGTGGGGTCTCACTCCGGTGTCTCCCATCAAATGCCAGAATGAAGATTCTAGGATTCTGCTTTCCCCACCCACAAGGCCGTGGCTAAGAAGAGTAGATTGGATTGAGGTTGAGCATATATATAAGATAGCAGAATACAGTCAGTCCCATAGACTTTCAGTTAGCGGCAGCATGTATGCATGACCATTATTACTCCAAACAACTTCTTCAGGCCCCGGTCTTGCCAACGTGGAAAACAGAGGCAGAGGTCTAATATAGCAGTTATCTCCTACCCATTGTATAGGTCATAGCTTGCCATTACTAAATTGTACCTTTAAAACCGTAAAATAAACATCATAACAAACCAATGTTGTAAAGCAAGACATATGCAGTCACAAACTGGAGCAATACTGTACATGTTGTCATTGCCATGAAATTGCTACATACATAGAAATGGCAACACTGCCATTTGCATCATTACTGCGATATTTGCACATTATAATAAGCAATACACATTGAGAGGTACAGTATATATGTACAGTATATATTCTAGCTTCCACTAAGTGATAAAACATGAAAGCTGGCATACAGATTAACTACTGTAAACTATTCACATTACTTTCTGCGTCCTCCCTTAAAAAGTATGCCCACGGCGCCATTTCTAAGTGCAATATCTGTGCGGGTTCATTTCTTTACATACTTCATAGAAGTCAGAGCTTTGGTTTTTTTGGACCAAGAGCTTAAAATCCCATGTACAGATACAGAGTTACATGATACAATGCTGTCCGTCTGTTGCCACCACTAGGGAGATGCTTGTTGCATCTCTTATTATTGTATTCACTATATACACAATAGTTATAGTATACTATAACTTTTTAATGTCGATCTCGTTTTGGCTATAAGCAGGTAGAGCTGTACCTCTATGCTAGGGATTTGGGGTCCTTTATAAAATAAAACCATGCTCTGGCCATCATAAGGATAAGTAAGACCCAGTTCACATATGCGGTCAGGCCTTTCTGTTCCCCTATCCGCATGATAAAGTTCTGAAAGCAGCACTTTTCCCTCCGCATTTTTCATGTGGAAACTGAGCAGAAACCACATGGACCCCATTATAGACTATGGGGTCAATGGGTTTCCTTGGGTAAGCACTGTTTTATGCAAATAGGTTTCTGTTCGGGGGGTCCCTAAATGGACTCCCTCAACGGAAACCCGAACGCAGATGTGAACCAGGCTTTACACAAAAGAATTATCCAAGACATTTGGGCCTTATAGGATGAAACAAATAAAAATTACATTTAAAAGGTAGCTATTCTTTATAATGGGAACCTGTCACATTGACCTTGCAGTCCTATCTGTAAGCAGCATGTTATAGAGCAGGAGGAGCAGAGAAACTTGACATACACAGTAGTTTAGTGAAAAAAGATTCAATATAACTAGTATTTAATTTATTTATACTCCCCACTCATTATATACTTAGGAGTCCAGTAGGTGGTCCTAGTCATTGGTTAACAGCGAGCTCTCTATGCTACTGTCCCATACTGTATATAGCATAGAACAGAAGAGCTGTGGGCAAGCTGGGACTCTTAGCATCATAAATCGCTGTGATGTTGAGTTTGG
Organism: Leptodactylus fuscus; assembly: GCF_031893055.1. NCBI lineage: Eukaryota > Metazoa > Chordata > Amphibia > Anura > Leptodactylidae > Leptodactylus > Leptodactylus fuscus. The sequence continues at coordinate 120,630,918 of NC_134271.1, read as the reverse complement.
ATCTCTGTAGTGAGCTTGGGGCAGAAAATCCAACCAAGTGTTCCAGTTTGGATTCCTCCATGTGGGAGTGTACCATTGTGAACACTTATCCCCTATCCACAGGAAAGGGGCTAAGTGTCTGATCACTGGGGGTCCTATCGCTGTTTCACCCAGTGATCTGGAGGACTATGAGAGATTATAGTCCCGGCAGCCCCATAAAAGTGAATGGAGCACTGATCACACAAAGGCACTGGCACTCCATTGACAAGTAGTCCTCTTAATCACTGGGGTACCTGGCGATCGGGTGCCCAACAATCTCCCATCTTGTGGATAGGGGATAAGTGTCCATAATGGTACAACCCCTTTAAGTTCAATAAAAATCCCATGTCATAATTAACCAACAATAGTACTACATTATGCTTTTGAAATATTTTAAAATTTGCACAATATTGATACGATACGCTAGTCTTAATAAATATATATAACTCACCCTAGAAAAATGGTGCGAGTTATAATAATTCTGTCGGGCCGAGGCGTACCCATTCCACCCACATTCAAACAACGTGGACAGTGAGGTGCTGATTGGGGGTTGTGGTGCATGTTTGGCATGAGAAAAGGCCTTGCTTAAATATGCATCAGAATATCATCCTTCTATGTCAGTTTTTATTGATTAGTTTTCCCCTATGTGTTTTTTTTTCTATAATCTAGTAATTTTGTCCAACAAAACAGGTATCACACAGGTCCTCAGGGGCAAAGGGTGTTTGTATCTAAACTTAGAGATGGGATCAATGTGAGGGTAAATGTAAATGACTCAATTGACTCAATTTATATCTAAGTAAATATAGTAACTTGACTGCTTAAACTTCGGCATAGCCATTGTCTACCGTAGAATTCATGTAAGCAGTCATTCAGTTTTCATGGCTGCTATTTCCATCACAATAAAAGCTATATTAAACCAATGGTACAAGCTTCTTTGTGTCTAGCTGAACAAACCTAGGCAGTTTACATAGATCATCAGAATATAATTTTTTTCCATCGAAGCATACATTGCGTCTTACTGAAATTTGTAAATTCTAAAATAGTATACCAAGCAGTCCATCGCAGGTTGTAAGTAATAATACATTGGCTAGATGGTTTTAATCTTTTAAAGGTGACGGAATAAAAAAAAATAGCACATTGTGCAAGGTTTACCATTTTACTTTCTATGCAGTCAAAACCAGGAAATAGGTCTCTAGCTTGATATCTACAGGGGATAATTTAACAACACAACTGTACCTCTTTTTGTGGCGTAGATGTGTGACAATGTGGCACATATTTAGGGCAAGAAGAATTTGAGATGCATTCCCCATTCTCGCTTCTTTCAGCAAATGTGGAAAGGATGCATAGCAGGGTTGGCCAGGGACGTCTTGACCCGACATATTTCTTATAACTCACGGTAGTTTTCTAACTGGTGTGTATTTCCATTCTAGTATACGTGTGTGCGTGATTTATTGAAAGGCCAGAGCCACTTATAAATCAGCAGTGTTTAGTGCCCTATATTAAGATTGGAATAGGAAATGCCCATCTTAAAAAATCTGCAGCCCTCATCATCACGTTTCCTGGGCCCTTTCCCTCCTTACCGCTCAGTGAAGAGATGATAGATTTCTTTTCTTTTTTCTTTACGTTATGTAACAAATGCAGTTCAATGAAGCTCAAAATGTATATGTTTTATAAAGCCTAGTAAAACCATTTAAAGACAAATGTTTCTTTAAGGTTCGCCTATTTGTAGCCGCAAACATGGTTACAGACTAGAAGCTAATAAAAAAAGCAAAGAGCAAAAAGTAATAAATAAAACATAGAAATCAAAGACAGGCAGAAGGTCAAAATGTGGGGAAATGGCGATTACTTTCATCCCTGCTGTTCTCTGTTTGCCTCCTACAAAGCCTGGTGTAAAGTCAAAAGTTCTGGCTTAAAAATTTAACACATTTTGACAAAAAAATGGCAGAAAATAATTTTTGAGTTTGCAGCCGTTATAGTATGTACTTACTAGTAAAAAAGGAACCAAAAAGTTGTTTGTTTTTCTAGGATGGTGCTTGTGATGAGGATTTGTGACAGGCAATATACGCCAATATTTCCTGGACAGTTCCATGAATTTGGACGGCAAATACAACAAGTTTATCTGTCAGAGGGGATAGTTTGCTGCTGTTTTTGGGGCATTCCTGATTGGATGATGTTAGGACATTACCTATTACACAATTTTGGACCAAAACATTGGTTAACTGTAAAGTTTTTTTTTTTATAAATCACAACTGCATCAAAAAGATTACAAAGCTTTGTTTCTCTCTCTTTAAGGCCTGGTTCACATCTGTTTTCAGTATGGGAACCCCCTGAATGGAAACCTATACGCATTAAAAAGTGGTTAGCTAAGAAACCACATGGACCCTATAGACTATAACGGGGTCCGTGTGGTTTCCGCTCAGTGTCTGCACGCAAGCAGCACTTTTCTCTCCACATGTTTCATGCAGAAACCACACGGATCCCTTTATAGTCTATGGGGCCCATGTGGTTTCTTAGCTGACTGCTTTTTAATGTGTATAGGCTTCCATTTGGAGGTCCCAAAGCGGACTCCGCGAATGGAATACCAAACGCAGATGTGAACTGGGCCTAAGGCCTTATTCACACGATCGTATCATTTTTGTAAAGGGCATTTTAGTAACAATTTCTATGTCATTTTTTTGACAGACCCTTTTTCACGACCAAACAAACTGACATGCTCTATCTTTATCTATCAAAATGGACATAGATAGAGGCGTGTACATAGATCCATAGATATTCATGGGTTTTATATAACGGCTGTTAGTCATGTCAATAAGTTCATTCCATGGACTTGAACGGACTGATATGTCTGTTTTCATAGATGTTGGGCCCGTGAAAAATGGCACTGATGTGTGAATATAGCTAAAGACCTGTGTGCGTTATATCTCCTAGAATGACCACAACCAGTTGTAAGTTATGATGCACAGAGCTCTTGAAGTATACTGAACTGACCTAATGTGAGTTCACTAGAGTACCGGTCCAGCCATTTGGGAGTTCATTGCATCATAACCCATAATGGTGCAGTGAGTTTCGTCCACATAGTTGAGTTCATAACTGGGAAATGTGGTCCGAACACAGATCGTGTTTCAAAGACAGAACCCACTTATGTATATAACGCCTAACGTCAGACCTACTAGTATATGTTGAATGGCTCTGGGGGAAACGGATGACTTATCATACGCCATACTGTAAATCTGAATGACTGCAAAAATGTCAGCAATAAATTAAAAATTTCAAAAGTTACATAAATATCAAAAATTAGAGCCAGTACTGCAAATCTAGTACATCTAAAAGGAATGTGTTTTGATTGATCACAGGAGTAAGGGAGTTAATAGAAGGCAATCCTGCCAACACGATAGAGATCTCAGCTGTGCACACTCAGCAGGATTGTCTCATCTCTGCAGCCAACACACTCAAATGAGCAAATGTCCACCCTGCACACTGTCCCAGGGGTCTCTTCTCTGCCACTGGGTCTGTAACACACCAACTAAAGGAGCAGAATTTTTTTTTTTTTTCTTTAAAAGGGTTGCGTCACCACTCTCATTCTGACAGCTCAGCTGTAGTGAATGCCAAGGGAAGGGTTTCAAAGATGCACAACAGCTAAAGGAACAGAACATCTATGCTATGTATTATGTAGTGCTGTGGCTCTATCACATATGCTAAAAAACTTAAACCAGTTGTGTTTGTCAAAGACTTATGTGGAGGTCACTGTGAGGAAAAAGCTGTATAGAAAAGCACAGATACAAAATTTAGATTTTCAGACAATATGCCAAATTTCATGTTTTTACTGAAGGTGTAGCATAAAGAAATTTAGGCGGAAACGCAGCGCTAAAGTGTTGCGGGAATGCATCGTGGTTCTTCCTGCAGCGTTTTGAACAGAAAGTTCACAGAGTTTTCTTCTGCAGACTTTCTGTTACCATTATATCTAAAAAGCAATTTTCAACAAGTTTTATATTGTTCACATTTTTTACACAATAACCTGTTAAATAATTTTTTCAAGTTAATACTATCAAGTGGATAGCAGGTTTTTCTCTTTTTTTTCTAATGATTGTACAAGAATTTTTTTATGCAAAATAATTGCATTTTTGTTATTATTTTGAACACTTTTTGGGCTTAGTGTACAGATAGTAAGGTCCCACGGCTAACTGTATAGAGGTTCTCCAGTCCATTAGAGCAGGAGCTCATTAGGACAGCGTGGGACAACACAGAACCTGCATATAAGGCTAAGTTCAGACAGAGTATTTTGGACCGGAATCTGAGGCGGAGGCCACCTCGGGTTCTGGTCCAAAATACAGGGTAGCCACGACTGGATGCCGAGGCACTGCACCAGCATTCAGTCGCGGCACTGCATTCCGGATTAGGCCCAAATGATTGGGCCTAGTCAGGAGGGAGAGTCTTCAAGCGGATTCGTGAGGCACAAGCCACCTAAAGAATGAGCATGCCCATTCTTTTTTCCGGGAGCCAGAACAGATGGCTCCCGGAAAAAAAAAAAAACTGGTTCCCATTGAAATCAATGGGAGCGTCTTTTTGGTCAGGATTTTGAGGCGAATTCAGTCTCAAAATCCTGACCAAAAACTCTGTGTGAACGCAGCCTTAGGGTGAGTTCACACTGAGTATACGCCAGCTTATTCTGAACGTAAAACACGTTCAGAATCAGCGCGTATAAAGCAGTTCTCATTCATTTCTATGGGAGCCGGCATACGAGCGCTCCCCATAGAAATGAATGGGCTGCTTTTTTCACTACGAGCACTCCCATTGAAGTGAATGGAAAGTGCTCGCGTGTATGGTTCGGCATGAGCAGAGCTAGCCGAACACGCGGGCACTTTCCATTCACTTCAATGGGAGTGCTCGTAGTGAAAAATGCAGCCCATTCATTTCTATGGGGAGCACTCGTATGCCGGCTCCCATAGAAATGAATGAGAACTGCTTTATACGCGCTGATTCTGAACGTGTTTTACGTTCAGAATAAGCTGGCGTATACTCAGTGTGAACTCACCCTTAGTGTGCAAGCTTGACTCCCACTCTATTCAAATCTCTCCACATAGTGGTCATACACTGAAGATGGTGGGCTGGGGGTCATTAAAGGGTTAAAGGTCCACAATCCATTACTTTTACGAACTGGCTGCCCTCTTGGATAGTACAGCACACTTGATGCAAAATACAAGCTGTAAATAGTACTAAATACGCGCCATTCCCTCATACATTCTAAATATTCATGGACCCCACCAGTTGGAGCCACAGGGTACATACACATTCTTTGCCGTACAAAATACATTTTTAAACTTTGTACCTTTGGTCAATTTCCACATGGAAAAAATCCATGTATCATTCCCGCCTTGTAAACATAGAATTTCTAATTGACTTTCATGATAATGGATAACAGTGTGAATTTTCTGCATTGAAATCCATGCAAAATAAAAATCCATATATAATCCTAATCATACATATAACCTTAATGATCAGACATATATAATCAGTTTCTCTGGAAAGAGTGAAACAGTCACTAATGCACAAACTAATAATTATATTTTGCTAAATAATAGTACTGGAGAGTATATATAGAATATTGCCACAAAGTTAACATAATACAGTGATTTGTTTAAAAGATCCCATATATATATATATATATATATATATTTTTTTTTTTTTTTTTTTTTTTTTTGTTTCAGCCCAGGATTAGCAAAATTAAAAATAACAAAATAAACATGAATACAGTGGTTTTGTAGTCCAATTATGTTCACATTTATGATAGTGTTAAATGTGTTAAATTCCATATTCATCTTGGTTGACTTTTATAATGTATCAGTCAAGAAGAGGAATAATCAATAAAATATATTGTGGTTAGAAAATAAAAAGTCACTCATAACATACAATAGACCATTGTAAATCTGTGATCGGATTAGCAATGGTTCATTATATAGCAATGGCCTGACCCTAAGACTGCATTACAATTCTATAAATATTCTCATATCTTGGTTTTTATAGGGGTGATGGTGTTACAGTATGTATAAAAGAGTATCTGTGACCAAGATTTATTATTTGTATCTTCTGAAACAAAAAAAACGAGGATTGCAGGAAGATATAGTATGTCCCCTGGTTCCTGTGTACTACTGATTCCCATGGATGGTATGGCTAGATAGTGGAAAATGAAGAGGAAGGCAAAAAATGAAAAGGAATTTAAGGCTCCCTGCGGATTTGCAACAGATGAATGGACCTGATCAGTAGAGAGTGTTACATTGTGGGCTTTGCAGCTGAATCAGCCACGAAATCCGTGACTAGATCGAATAGGATGCTTATTTTTTTCAGCGTCCTGCTGTGATCTCATCCTTCAATAGAAGCAATAGAAGGCAGAATCATGGCTGAGTGTGTCACTTATGTCCCAACTGTCCCGGTTTCTGTGGGACGTTCCTGGATTCAGGGTCATGTCCCGCAGTCCTGGTTGGCAGGATGTATGTCCCGGTTTCAACTCATGTGCGTCTAGAGGACGCTCCGGCTCCACCTCTGGGTGCGATGTGATGACGTCACTCACATCGCGCCCGCAGCTTTCCAGAACAGACTGAGACTGCAGACAGAACAGCAGGGGATCGAGGAAAGGCGAGTATCAGTGTTTCTATGTTAAACTTTGATGACAAATTGAGGAGGAACATTAATCTAGGGGCAGAGATGGAAGGAGAACATTATACTGGGAGCAGAGATGGAGGGGGGACATGAAACTAGGGGCAGAGATAGAAGAGGGACATTATACTGGGGGCAGAGATGGAGGGGGTACACTAAACTGGGGACAGAGATTGAGGGGGGACATTAAACTGGGGGCAGACGAAAAGGGATATTAAATTGGGGACAGATGAAGGGGGCAATTAAACTGGGGGGGAATAAGAGGGACACTAAAATGGGGACAACTGGAAGGGGACATTAACCAATGGGGGTCACTGGAGGAGGACATTAAACTGTGGGAGTAGCTGGAAGGGGATCTGTTTGTATCTAGTTGCCCCCAGTTTCATGTCCTGCTCCAGCTGCCATTCATTTACTGTCCCCTCCAACTACCCCCACTGTTTAATGTCACCCATCAGCTGCCCCAGTTTCGTGTCCCTCTGTAGTTTAAACGGGCACCAGGAGAGAGACTTAATACTATGGGGCAGTTGAAGGAGAACGTTATAATGTGGGGACACATAATGTTCAGGTGACTGTAGGAGTATTATACTGTGTGGGGACACATGGAAAAATGGATTATAATGGGTGGGGTGAACACAGAAGTGGGTGGAGCTAAATTTGCATAACGTGCCATGCATTTTGTCCCTCTTTCTGTCATTTGAAAGTTGGGAGGTATGAGTTGGGGCGAAACCAACCTCAAAATCAGCATCAGATTCTACCGTGTGAACAAACCCTAACAATGAAGAACATTACTGACCCCAGCTGACAGGCACAGGAAAATGTCTGACCCACCTAAGGATTATCTATTGTACACGTCTAGATATCGGCACTAACATCTGACATCAAATGCTGTATGTATCACCAGGGCCTGGAGCCCAGACACTGGATCTTCTACAGACATGGACAAGATGCTGACAAGGATAAGTATTCAGCTCACATAGCTGTCAGCTAAAGTCAAGATCGGCTGACTGCTATTTCTCTCAAGCCTCCTATATGCATGCACACTAAGCTTGGCTGAGAGAGCATATGTTCTGAATGGGGGAAGAAAGCTGATACTAGACACCTTTAGTTGCAGATTATCTCCCCTTGGAACAAATGGGTTAGTAATGTTGATATCCTAAAGCCTGAGCCTTTTATATCCTAACATCTGGGATAGTCGGGAGGCCTCCATACACATTAGATGGCTGGCAGGTTTGTCTGATATTAATGTCATTTATATAGCCAGCTTAAAGGGAGTCTGACATGAGGAAACATAACAATAAATCAGTGACATTGTATTGTTCAGGACATTATGCTGAGCACCATCATACTTTTTGATAGTCCAATGGTTGCGCCATAACCTTGAAAAAACGCCATTTTTAAAAATATGCAAAGTTCAATGTGTATACCAGGACCTCCAGGTCTCTGTATTGGGGCTTAAAAACCTGAGCCCCGACCGCACTTGACCCCTATTTTTTTATTTAGAAAACTGTGGTTTTCAAGGTAATTGTGCATTTATTGAACTATGTATAAATATGATGATGTCCTCTACAATGTTCTATGACTGGTTTCATATTGGGTTTCCTGTTTCCTCTTTAGGTTCTCAGAGGCTTTTGGATAAAAGCTGACATTTTCTTTAGGTGGCATTATGTGGTATAAACATGCGCTGCATTGACACTCTGCTGTAAATAAACCACATGTGTAAACCCACCCATAGGAAGCTTTTGGGGAAATCATGGGCGTAACTTGAGGGGGTGCAGAGAGTGCAATTGCACCTGGGCCCAGGGGACCCATAAGCACTGGCATAACTTAAATGCTTCATAGTGATCCCATCTACCACTGGATCCATAGGTCACTCTCACTACACAAAGGCTGATTAAACTTCTTTGATCACATTTCTTTATCCCTCTGATCACTGGCACTGTAAATGTATTACCCCTGTCCTCTGGTGAACTGGAGTGAGAAAACATATGACACTTAAGTCTCCCACTGTCAAAAAAAAAAAAAAAAAAAAAACTGTTTCATGTCAAATGGAGCAACTAGTCTGAGTATAGTCAAGGACAGATTCTGAGGGAGAAAGGTTGTATCGCTAAAGGGGAGAAAATTGCTGTGGGGGGCCCAAGCTGGACTTTCGCATGAGCGCCCTTAAGCCTCTAGTTACACCACTGTTCATGTGGTAATGAATCTCTGAACCTTTGGCCACTATCAGAAGCCAGTCTCAGAGTAAAATCATGGGTATTTGTGGTATGATATATAAAGAAATGGTCATTTGCATTAACACTTTGTGATCCTAAATCTGGTTAGGACAGTAATTTTGTACCGAGCTTAGAGTCAGGCCACTAGAGGTAAGCAAACCTGTAGACATTTCTGTCCCGCTATTCAAAAAATTGGTTTCAAACTGGTTAGAAAAAAAAAGATTATTACAGAGCGAGCAGTCAGCACACAGATCCATCCGAAAAACCTAAACAGGCAAAGAAAAGGACCTGGGGAACAAGAAGAGAAAGGAAGAAAACCATACAGGGCAGACTGATGAGCAAACCTTTTCACTTGGGAGCACCTTAGGCCAGGTCACCCTTCCTTCCAAACATGACAATTTTACTGGTGTTACCCTCTGCTATTTACCACACTGGAAATGTATGTTGTCTTAGCTATTAGTAACCTGAGTCTCGCCTGACTGAACATGTTATGGGGAGACTAAATGTAAAGGCATGACACAGGTTTCCAAGTTATAAATGCAATAATCAATGTGTAGTACCCACATAAAACACGATAAATTATACCACACATCTCTATATGACATTTATGGATGACGAGACCTGGATATCCTGTTATTTATTCCTTGATTTTTCTATAATTGATCCATTGTATAATACAGAATATTATGCATAAAATTTGTAAAAAACAAACAAACACCCATTGGCCTACATGAATTTCAGGCAGATACGCTGTTGATTTTGTGCAATACAATATCTGCAGCATATATATTGTGTGCGGACTTTAAAGAAGACATATAAGCCATTAATGTGTTTTGTAAAATCATCAAAGACTGGGCCAAGTGCAGGAATTGCCATACAATAATAAAAGGCCCATTACACAATTGATAAATTCCCCTGTGGTTCCAGCTCTGTCACTCAGGCGTTCCCATCTAGTCTGTGCTTCGGCAATGACATGCTCAACTACCCAAGTGCCGGCTGCAGCCAATGACAGGCCTCAATGGTGTGTGCAGGTTACATGACGGCTGAGGCCAGGGTTTGGGTGCAGCTGTCATGTAGGTAGTCAGGCACATCATAGTTGCAGTGCAGAACACTAAACAAAGAAGGACCGATAGGGAGCACCAGAATGGCAGGGCTAGAATAGGGGATTGTCAGGTGAGTAATGAATGGGTCTTTAAATACTTTATTGTATTTTCCTATAAATATTGCTAGAACTGGTAGGGGGTCTGACTTCTGTGGGCTCTACTTCTTCCACCCCCTTCCCTTGTCTTATGCCTCTTAATATACTAGTATCATACACTATAAAATATTAAACATCATTTCTGCCGGTGGAATGACAGACTATTTGTTTAGCTACAGTCACCAGAGTGACAGATGGCCACATTTACATTTTTCATTAAAAATACATAACATCTATAGCATGGAGAAAAGATGACGTGCTGGGCTCTCAAGTGAAAATGATCAAATCATCACAATCCCCATGCAAAAAAAAAAAAGAAGAGTGGTAGGAGAGAGGAGACAGAAGAACGTACCCATCTGGACAGGTCACTAGGCTATCAAGGTTGGAAACAAAATAACAGAGTGAGTGTTACATTGGCTTCATAGATCATGTCACTAGCACACGATACATCCACTTGGCCTACTTACATCAAGGTCACAATATCATATGTAATATATATGTACATACACAGTAAATATAAAAATGATGTCAATATACACTCACCGGCCACTTTATTAGGTACACCTGTCCAACTGCTCGTTAACACTTAATTTCTAATCAGCCAATCACATGGCGGCAACTCAGTGCATTTAGGCATGTAGACATGGTCAAGACAATCTCCTGCAGTTCAAACCGAGCATCAGTATGGGGAAGAAAGGTGATTTGAGTGCCTTTGAACGTGGCATGGTTGTTGGTGCCAGAAGGGCTGGTCTGAGTATTTCAGAAACTGCTGATCTACTGGGATTTTCACGCACAACCATCTCTAGGGTTTACAGAGAATGGTCCGAAAACGAAAAAACATCCAGTGAGCGGCAGTTCTGTGGGCGGAAATGCGTTGTTGATGCCAGAGGTCAGAGGAGAATGGCCAGACTGGTTCGAGCTGATAGAAAGGCAACAGTGACTCAAATAGCCACCCGTTACAACCAAGGTAGCCAGAAGAGCATCTCTGAACGCACAGTACGTCGAACTTTGAGGCAGATGGGCTACAGCAGCAGAAGACCACACCGGGTACCACTCCTTTCAGCTAAGAACAGGAAACTGAGGCTACAATTTGCACAAGCTCATCGAAATTGGACAATTGAAGATTGGAAAAATGTTGCCTGGTCTGATGAGTCTCGATTTCTGCTGCGACATTCGGATGGTAGGGTCAGAATTTGGCGTCAACAACATGAAAGCATGGATCCATCCTGCCTTGTATCAACGGTTCAGGCTGGTGGTGGTGGTGTCATGGTGTGGGGAATATTTTCTTGGCACTCTTTGGGCCCCTTGGTACCAATTGAGCATCGTTGCAACGCCAAAGCCTACCTGAGTATTGTTGCTGACCATGTCCATCCCTTTATGACCACAATGTACCCAACATCTGATGGCTACTTTCAGCAGGATAATGCGCCATGTCATAAAGCTGGAATCATCTCAGACTGGTTTCTTGAACATGACAATGAGTTCACTGTACTCCAATGGCCTCCACAGTCACCAGATCTCAATCCAATAGAGCATCTTTGGGATGTGGTGGAACAGGAGATTCGCATCATGGATGTGCAACCGACAAATCTGCGGCAACTGTGTGATGCCATCATGTCAATATGGACCAAAATCTCTGAGGAATGCTTCCAGCACCTTGTTGAATCTATGCCACGAAGAATTGAGGCAGTTCTGAAGGCAAAAGGGGGTCCAACCCGTTACTAGCATGGTGTACCTAATAAAGTGGCCGGTGAGTGTACATATGTTATTAAGTGTCCACTTATCAAGTACTAACATATACAATATGTTTTCTACCTACAAATCATAGAGACAAGCAGAGGCTGCCATGGCAGCTCCAGGTTTGTTGTGTATGTTCCCCTGTGTCCTATAGAAGCCAGCTCATCCATGTGTCAGCTGCACAGACAAGAACAAACCTGCCGTAGTGCTAACATATTGTTGGAGCTGCTTGCAGAAGTAGAATAGTATATGATACTACAGTATATTTGCATTTGGAGCCCCTTGATATTCTTCTCTTTAGACCATGTTTATATAAAGGAATGCAATATCATGTTATTATTGTAAATGATCCTTTTATCTGCAGTATATATAGAATGTATACTTACCTTTATTACTTTATTTTCAAATTAGTCAACCTAGCACAATAATAACATAGCAGAGATATATACGTTTTATACAGTAACCTAGGCTACATTTCTGAAATTTCTTGTGAGGGATCCTGTACTACAGGGACAGGGCTTTGCAGGGACACTAAGGGGCCTAAGGCTGGTTGCAGACAACCGTGGCCATGTTCAGTGTGCTATCCGTGTATAGCAGGCAATCAGATGGGAGGATTTTTTTGCTATAGGTAACGCTATGTATCATACATTTGTTTTTTATGGGTTTTTTTCTATTTTAAAAGGGATTTTACTGGCCTTAAGAATAACCACAGTACTCTGCACCATCACCCCGCAGTCTATGCTACAACAGCCAATTGTTGACCTCCTCTTTGATGCACCATGCACACTGACATCACTGCTGCAGCAAGCGACTGACCAGTCATCACAATGCTGAGGTAAATGAGATGTGGTGAGGGGTCATGGCCCTGGAAGTATGGGAAAAGCAGAAAATGGAATTGACTTTGTATTTTTCCAGTGCACTGATGGGGTCAGTCATTATCAATCCATTAATGTAGCGCTATTCTTCTTCTATGGGATCCTGATGCTTGCTCTGACTGCTGGCACCTGGCTGGGAAATGGATGAGCGAGTGTGGTGAGCAGGCTTTGCACGTCACAACAATGGAGTTTGTCATATTGAGAGCTCAATGGTTATTATTTTATTATGTTTTCTCATTCTGAAGTACGTCAGATGATCACTGGTAGAGATTCTTGAGAGATACTACAGATATATGTCAAAGCATAAGTATCACTAAACCTCGCTGAACATTTTGCCATACAGGGATTATAAATTACATGCAATATTAAAAAAGACAAGTTTAATTTAATGAAACATTTTTAACCATCTCCTAAACATTTTTAGGATCTCTGTTTGTGGTCAGTGAATGGCAACATCACCTTACAACTAGCTACCCAAGCTATTACCCTATGTTCACATCTGCGATGATGTGTCCCTTGTTCTGGTCTGTTGGAGAACCACTAAAGGACACAAGGACCACTAAAATAGCAGACCCCAACGGTGCCCCACTGACTGTAAAAGGATCTATTGGGTGTCCGTTATTTTAAACTGGAACCACCGGATGAAAAAGTTGGACTTGCAGCACTTTTTTGTCTGGCAATAGTTCCTATTACGTTTGTAAAACCCTAGGGCCATTAAAGACAAATGGGATCCACTGGGTTTCCTGGGAGAGAGAAAAGTCCTCCTTGCAGGACTTTTTTCTATGCCGATTTTAGGCAAAAACTCCAATGCAGATGTGAACTTAGCCTCAGAATGTTACATAACTTCTTATTCGAGGCCGGAGATCCATTTAACAGTATTAACAGTATGCCTCACCTTACATCTCCCATTACAATGCATTCTGCTGTTTATGGGCAGATGATTAGATACTGATGGCAGATTTTCCTATACTGAGCAATAACAGGGGCTAATAACTTTTATCATAACTTATTTCACAATAAAAACAGGAAAACATAGCTGAGAAGAAGAGGAATTGTAAATTTCCAGGTAAACTGTGAATAAAGTGTCAGTAAATGAGTCCAGAGAAGGTGAAGATTTAACACAAATGACATTAGAGACTTTATTTTTGAAAATATGAATTAAAAACTTTTTACATAATTACAGTCCTATGAAAAAGTTTGGGCACCCCTATTAATCTTAATCATTTTTAGTTCTAAATATTTTGGTGTTTATAACAGCCATTTCAGTTTGATATATCTAATAACTGATGGACACAGTAATATTTCAGGATTGAAATGAGGTTTATTGTACTAACAGAAAATGCGCAATATGCATTAAACCAAAATTTGACCGGTGCAAAAGTATGGGCACCTCAACAGAAAAGTGACATTAATATTTAGTAGATCCTCCTTTTGCAAAGATAACAGCCTCTAGTCGCTTCCTGTAGCTTTTAATCAGTTCCTGGATCCTGGATAAAGGTATTTTGGACAAACAATTCAAGTTCAGTTAAGTTAGATGGTCGCCGAGCATGGACAGCCCGCTTCACATCATCCCACAGATGTTCAATGATATTCAGGTCTGGGGACTGGGATGGCCATTCCAGAACATTGTAATTGTTCCTCTGCATGAATGCCTGAGGATTTGGAGCGGTGTTTTGGATCATTGTCTTGCTGAAATATCCATCCCCGGCGTAACTTCAACTTCGTCACTGATTCTTGAACATTATTCTCAAGAATCTGCTGATACTGAGTGGAATCCATGCGACCCTCAACTTTAACAAGATTCCCGATGCCGGCATTGGCCACACAGCCCCAAAACATGATGGAACCTCCACCAAATTTTACAGTGGGTAGCATGTTTTTTTCTTGGAATGCTGTTTCTTTTTGGACGCCATGCATAACGCCTTTTTTTTTATAACCAAACAACTCAATTTTTGTTTCCAAAATGAAGCTGCCTTGTCCAAATGTGCTTTTTCATACCTCAGGCAACTCTATTTGTGGCGTACGTGCAGAAACGGCTTCTTTCTCATCACTCTCCCATACAGCTTCTATTTGTGCAAAGTGCGCTGTATAGTTGACCGATGCACAGTGACACCATCTGCAGCAAGATGATGCTGCAGCTCTTTGGAGGTGGTCTGTGGATTGTCCTTGACTGTTCTCACCATTCTTCTTCTCTGCCTTTCTGATATTTTTCTTGGCCTGCCACTTCTGGGCTTAACAAGAACTGTCCCTGTGGTCTTCCATTTCCTTACTATGTTCCTCACAGTGGAAACTGACAGGTTAAATCTCTGAGACAGCTTTTTGTATCCTTCCGCTGAACAACTATGTTGAACAATCTTTGTTTTCAGATCATTTGAGAGTTGTTTTGAGTAGCCCATGATGCCACTCTTCAGAGGAGATTCAAATAGTAGAACAACTTGCAATTGGCCACCTTAAATACCTTTTCTCATGATTGGATACACCTGGCTATGAAGTTCAAAGCTCACTGAGGTTACAAAACCAATTTTGTGCTTCAGTAAGTCAGTAAAAAGTAGTTAGGGGAATTCAAATCAATAAAATGATAAGGGTGCCCATACTTTTGCACCGGTCAAATTTTGGTTTAATGCATATTGCGCATTTTCTGTTAGTACAATAAACCTCATTTCAATCCTGAAATATTACTGTGTCCATCAGTTATTAGATATATCAAACTGAAATGGCTGTTGCAAACACCAAAATATTTAGAACTAAAAATGATTAAGATTAATAGGGGTGCCCAAACTTTTTCATAGGACTGTATAATGATCATCATCATCATCATTAGATTACACTAAAGCCACTCGATCCCCATGAATTTTTATTACAAGCAGCTGACAACGGTATAAAATAACAAAAAAAAACCTTGCCAATCTCTTGCCTTGTGTACCTGGCTGCAGCAATGTTGTGTCATCTTGACATGAAACTGCTGCGGACAATCAATGGCCCCATTGGTGACCTCAGTGGTATTGATATGTCGCAGGTACACCATGGTTCATACTGTATATTAGGACATCACATCTTTACTAGAGACTGGTTAACAAATGTCAATAACCACTTCAGTACCGGGCCAATATGTGGTCCAGGACCAGACACATTTTAGGTTTATTTTGTATCTGCGGTTTTGAGAGTTGTAACATTTTTCCCGTATGTCTCAGTCAACTAATTTTTGTGTCTTTTTTCGGGGACACATAGGGCTTTATTTTTATGTTGTTTCTATTTTCGAATGTGTTTTAAAAAAATTTATATCAGGGAAAATATAAACATAATAGGAGGGAAATTGTGTCTGATTTTCAATTTATTATTATATTTTTTATTTAATAACACAAAGTGTCACTGAAAAACTTTATAAAATAGTTTTTCCTCTCCGTTACGGTAATTTTTATTTTGTATGGTGTCCTTGGGGGTGGGGCTATAACCTTTAATAATGGCGTTTTATTAGCGTATTATTATTATTTTTTATTATTATTTTATTTACATTTTTTTTTAACTTTTTAATTATATATTGTAAGAAAGTGACAGGAAAAGTCCTGGAAGGACGCTATATCTCCCCCAGAGTCCTCTCATATGTGTGGTAAGTGAGGGCTTCAATAGCTGTACCAAGGCATCTGTCAGTTAACTCTTCTCATCCCACTGCAGGAAGGAGCTTGTGTGCACAGGTGGGAACAGTTAGGCCTAATCACAGGCCTATAAAGCCTCTCCAGACTTCTGTCCTGGGCAGTTCCTGGGGGAGAGTGGTGGAGCCAGGTCCTGTCCATCCTAACTGAAAACTGGTGAGACCAGTGGGTGCTCCACAGCTTGTATTTTTTGTTGCTTTGTTTTGTCCGTGTGGTTGAAGCAAGCCACACGTATAGTCAGAGTGCATCTGTGTAGTTAGTCGCCTAGCCGGGCAGGTATTTGTGTTTCTGTTTTTGCCTGAAGTAAAGGCCTGTTTATTTTGTTTGCCAACACCTTTAAACCTTTTTTGCAAAATAAACACACAGGGCTAAAACCCTGTTCAAACTGATTTTGGTGTCTGTCTCTGACTGTCTGGGTCCGCTGCTGCTACCACTGAGCCTACACCCCCCCACACACAATATATATATATATATATATATATATATATATATATATATATATATATATATATATATATAAATTTTTTTTTTTTTTTTTTTTTTTTTTTTTTTCAGATTGTGTCCCCATAAGGTCATAAGAGATCTTTGGGGACATCTGATCACTTTTTTCTTTAAGGAGGCTGATTTCTCCTATAACTTGGGCTGGTACATATAGCCTCAGTTGCAGGAGGAATACAACCTCTTGCACGCTGTATACACAGTATACAGAGCTAATCTGGGTCCTGTAGGACCCAGCAGCTCTTGCAAGACGCTGCTCCCGGCGGATCACGTGACCGGGTCAGAGGGCGGTCGCATCATGGCGGCGCCCATAGCCATGTATACAGCGCTCATTGCCATCTCTCTGGGAGCTCTGGCTGAAGTTACATCCGGCTCCCAGTGTCAGCAGCTGCAAGATCTCTGTCCAGCTACTGTGTTCTGACTGGACGTACCGGTACGTTCTGTCAGAACTAGGCAACCACTATCCGGATGTTTACAGTCTCTGGGCGGTCCGGAAGTGGTTAAGGGAAAGAGCAGCACAGCAGCGGCAGGGGTTTGGTAGGATATTACGCCTACTATTATTGTACACCATTGTCAGTTCCCTGTGAAGGATTTCATGAGACCACTATAAAGAAAACCCAAAACAATTCAGACTAGTTATTATAATAAGGCAAATAAATAGTGAGTCTTTATGATCTGCCTATGGCCATCATACAGTAGCTTCTCCCATTACCAGATCCATTTCTACCGATATGTGAGTAGGAGGAACTGGTAAAATAACACAGGAAGTTCCATGTCATAGATACTGTATCCTCTACACATTCTGTCAGCGTTAGTATAAATCTAAGGGAAACTTCCAGAAAATTCCCATTTTCTTGGTTTGGCTGCTCTTGAAAGGATCATTAAAAATGAGAATTTGATAACTGCTTCTGAGATCCAGCTTGGACAGCTGGTGTAAAAAAAAACTATGTAAGATGAATCTGCTCCTCGGCTAGGCGTATCAAATGAATTCAATCACAATGTCATTTCTCTACATCATACATTCCATCTTAGTATCAACTGTGCGGGTGCAAACATACTAAACTAAAAAATACAATGTTATTTCAAGATAAATATTTTTGTGAAATATTAGAAACAATTTCCACTTTTACACTACACAGGAAAGGAGAAGACGGTATTCAAGTATGAGATATTGGTGCTACGTTTTGGTTTTAGCTTTCTATTCCTTGATTCTAAAATCTATATGTGTTTGAAAATCTATCCTTCTTTGCATCATTGATTCTCATATTCTGATTGAGTCTAAATGCTAGAATTCTATATTCTAAAACTATGGGCATTTACATAGGGTTGGTCCTTTCTCAGCTTTTTTTAATAGCCTCCACTCTTAAATTTTTTGGAACATAAATGTAAGGGTGAAATGTGTGGTTGCCCAGGGCCCAAGGCAGCAAGGGGGCCAATCAGCAAGTAACTGCACATTTACCCCATTGTAATCCAATCTCGTAATCATATGTATCGGCATCATCTTCAGGACTCTTCTGGCCTCCTGAATGACGTTAGGGACTACGTTGGCCTGTGATTCGGCCTCAGCTCTACCTAAAAGTCATTCAGTCACGTGGGTCATGCCAGTGCAATGACACACAGATGCAAGCATCATTATGGTAGTGTGACCCACATGAATGCTGAGGCTCAAATACAGGCCTCAACAGAGCCCACTATTTATCATGGCCACTCACTTTCCCTGGGCCTCTGCTTATTGTACTCTTGGGTCTGTAGGAACCCAGATTATAATAGTAGTTTGAGATACTAGTTTGGGGATGCTGAACCTGAAATTTTTGGAAAATTAATAAACAGACTCTAAAGTTTCCATTAGCAATGCTCTATCTAATAGAGAGAATCTGATCCGTACAGACTTGGGCTGATACACTAATAGGTTGCTGTCCGTGGTGGGTTCCATGCTGGAGAACAACTCCCATCCCATGTATGAGTCAATGACAGCACTGGGCAGTACTGTCAGTGACCGACTGCTTCACCCCAAGTATGAGAAGGAGCGCTATCGGAGATCCTTCCTCCCAACCGCAGTCAGGCTGTATAATCCACATCAGACTAAGTGAAGATCACTCCACACAGAAAACTAAATGATCCTGAGTCTTTGTTTTCCTTTTTTCTATGACTCCTAGTATTTTTTCTATTTGCTATTCTGAGCTTGTATGTGTTCTTTTCTTGTAATACAGTATATTACTGTATTATCTACGCTGCTGTAACACACTGAATTTCCCCATGATGGGACTATTTAAGAATTATCTTATCTTAATACTGTTTAATTTTTGATGATGCAAAGTTAGACTAGACCAGCAGTTCTCAACCTATGGGTCGCGACCCCGGGGGTCGAACAACCGAAACACAGGGGTTGCCACATACCTCCCAACCGTCACGGTCGGTGGGACGTATGTCCCGGTTTCAACTGATCGGCGCCCGGAGGACGCCGATGAATTGAAAACACAGGCGATTAAAGCAGGAGCTGTCACAGCCAGCTCCTGCTTTAACGCTGTGCTGCGGCTTCTGTATGTGTAGCCGCGATGTGATGTCGTCACATCGCGGCTACAACTATATGAGTGAGCGAGACTGAGCGGGCAGCGGGAGGAGCGTTGGAAGGTGTGTTTTTTTTTTTGTTGTTTTAAACATTAAGGTGGAACATAATGAAGGGGCAGATGAAGGGGGGGACGGCATGACACTGGGGCAGAGATGGAGGGACATGAAGCTCTGGGCAGATGAAGGGGGGGACGGCATGACACTGGGGCAGAGATGGAGGGACATGAAACTGGGCAGATGAAGGGGGGACGGCATGACACTGGGGGCAGAGATGGAGGGACATGAAACTGGGCAGATGAAGGGGGGACGGCATGACACTGGGGGCAGAGATGGAGGGACATGAAACTGTGGGCAGATGAAGGGGGGGACGGCATGACAATGGGTTCAGAGATGGAGGGACATGAAGCTCTGGGCAGAGATGGGAACATGAACAGATGGGGACATGAAACTTGGGGAAGAGATGGGGGGACATGAAACTGTGGGCAGATGAAGGGGGGTACGGCTTGACACTGGAGGCAGAGATGGGGGGACATGAAACTGGGGAAGAGATGGGGGACATGAAACTGGGGAAAAGATGGGGGGACATGAAACTGGGGAAAAGATGGGGGGACATGAAACTGGGGGCAGAGATGGGGGGACATGAAACTGGAGGCAGAGATGGAGGGGGGACATGAAACTGGGGGCAGAGATGGAGGGGGGACATGAAACTGGGGCAGATGAAGGGGTTATATGAAACTGGGGGAGAGATGGCGGGGGGACATATAATGTATGTAGGATTATACTGTGTGGGAGCACATGAAAAATGAATGAGAATGGGCAGAGTCAACATAAGTGGGCGGAGCTAAATTTGCCACTGCGCGCTCCACATATTTTGTCCCTCTTTCTGATCTTCAAAAGTTGGAAGGTATGCTTAAAGCCATCAGAAAATACATATTTCTGATGGCTTTAGCCACTGAGAAGCCACGCTACTGTTTGCAGCAGCGCTATTCAGCTGGAACGCACGCTGTTATGGACGCGTGTTCCAAACTGAATGGGGTCACCGCAACATAAGGAACTGTATTGCGGGGTCATGGCATTAGAAAGGTTGAGAACCACTGGGCTAGACAGTCTTTACCTTCACCAGATGTTTGAAAATCTGGCACACTTTTAGATGGTAGACCATTTCTGACATAATTTTGGAACAACATTTTGGTGCATTTCCAAAATATTGATGCAATTTCTAATTATTTGCCACAATTTCTAGTTCATGGTTCAAACAGGCTTATAAACAACTTATAAAAGAGGACCAGAATTCTGGCATAATTTGCATAATATGCTGTACACCTTATTTTTTATATGTGCAAATTACACAAAATTTGGGGGCATATTTATAAGTTTATCTGCCCCAATGTATGCTGCCAATATGTACAGTTGTAAAAATGGTGGTGGTTGGAGATCAATTTAAATATCTGTATCTCAGGTTTTATATCACCTAGAACAAGTGGTTCTAATGTCATATGGGTCATTACTCCTATGTCGAGCTTTTTACACGGTTTAGTACTTTGGCACAATACAAGCATGTTTTACTGCTACTATATAATTTTTGGAGCCATCCATTTCATATCCTTATGTTAACATATTAGTACATGTAGTCTTGTCTACCCCTCTGTAATCCCTGTATTATTTACATGTGTCATGTTGTTATACTATTTTAGTAGTATTTAATAAAAGTTATCTTTTATATTTTTGTACAATGGTGTGGTTGACTTGTTTTGTTACATAATTTTTGTGTAGAACACTACAAGAGTCATAACTTTGTTTTTTTGCCAATTAACTATTTTTGCAGAATCCGTTGCAGCTTTGGAACCAATTTTGGATATACAGAATTTAATGCACCATTGCAGCAAAGGCCTCTGGGAAGGTCAGGCATGATGTTAAAGGGAGCGCCCCCTAGTGGGCTGCATGACTGAGGCACCATCTCCCTATATTAACATCATGGGAGACATATTTGCATATTCTTCCCATGATCCCTCACAGTGGAGCGCAAATGGCTTGGTAAGTCTCTACACACTTATATGGTGGTCTCTCCCTAAGGAGTGACAATATCCCCTTAACCTGGTCTGAAGCCTCTCACCTCTGCCAAGTTAGTCTTCTCTGCGCCGGGCTGAAGAGATCCAATCAGATCGAAACAGCTGTCCTCGGCTGAGTGAGTGACTTGGTAAAATCTAACATCATTGCAGCAAAGGCCTCTGGGAAGGTCGGGCATGATGTTAAAGGGAGTGCCACCTAGTGGGCTGCATGACTGAGGCACTGTCTCCCTATATTAACATCATGGGAGATAGATTTGCATATTCTTCCCATGATTAAATGTTATAACATTATTATGGCATGGAATTGTTTTTTGATATCCTCTTTATTCTGTCTTGTTACAGTGTGTTATTTTTGCTAAATAATATATGTTTCATGTAAAAGAAAGGTTTTTACTTGATTAGTCCATCTGAAAGGACTTCATGTGGAAACTTATAAAATGTTTTGGAATTCCAAAGGATTATCGCTTGTGAGAGCTACACTGACAGGCGTATAACTTATGCCATGCCTTTCCATCTAATAGACTACTATGGCATCACTGTGGGGTCAAAGGATTTAAAAGGCCAGGATCAGTGTTATCTATGAACAAATTGTCAACACCCTCAAGTGATGGTGTATGTACGGCACCTTTGCCCACACCAACAGGCACTGAAATGACGTGACTGTTTTGCAAAGTTCTGCATACTATATTAGGAGAGAAATATTACAATACAAATGTTGTGTTATCCTGCAGGCAGCATGTTATAGAGCAAGAGAAGCTGAACAGATAGCTAAACAGTTTTGTGGGAATTTTTTTTTTTTTAATTCTTGTGCTTTCCATACTTTTAATGGGAATCTATCACGCAGACGCAATTTTTTCAAGGTACCATGTCGGAATAGCTTTAAGAAAGGCTATTCTTCTCCTACCTTTCGTTGTCTTTTCCACATTCGCCTACAATTCCGGTTCTTGACGGTATGCAAATTAGCTCTCTCGCAGCACTGGGGGAGGGCCCCAGTGCTGAAACAGCACTGGGGGCGTCCCCAATGTTGCGAGACAGCTCTCTCCAGCACCGCCTCCATCTTCGTCAGCAGCATCCTCTTCAGCCTCTTGTTCTGGCGGTGGCTTGTAACTTTCTAGGCCTTAGACAGAGCTGACTGCGCATGCCCACAGGCCACGAGAAAATGGCCATTTGCACAGTATTGTAAGTGGCCATTTTCTCGTGGCCTGTGGGCATGTGAAGTCGGCTCTGCCCAAGGCCTGAGGCCTAGAAGTTACAAACCACCACTGGAAGAAGAGGCTTAAGAGGACGCTGCTGGCGAACGGCGGGGCTGAGAAGACAACGAAAGGTAGGAGAAAAATAGCCTTTCTTAAGGCTATTCCGACGTGGTACCTAGAAAAAAATTGTGTCTGAGAGATAGGATCCCTTTGAGGAGTCATTGATTCTAGTGGGTGGTCCTAACAGTGACTATGTCTACAGAGATAGCTGTCAAATCACACATGGGACCACCCTTTGGACTGAATTACTCTTTTTCAGCAGAGAAAGAAGAGAGAAATAAATGACAAGTTCTGCTAAATCTTTCCCCACATAACCATATATATATATATATATATATATATATATATATATATATATATATACACCAAGTGATTTTTTTTAATTTTTTTCAATTGTTGTGGCATGGCCCAGGGCCCTTGTGTACCATTATAATTTGAGAGTAAAATACAAGAAATGTATTATTTTGATTCAATTATAAACTGTTCCTCAGATCTTTTTTATTGACCTTTTTGGGATCTATGAACCAGAGAAATAAAAACGGCTTGAATTATTCTGATATTTTTTGGTTTGTTCCACTTAATCGCTACAGTGTGAAACACAAGGTTTTACGTTAGCTAATTATATCCTCCCATCACAAATGTAACACCTTGTGACAGAGGACGCGGAATTAAACTGTTCATGAGATTAGCTGTCCTGTAAGGGATCTAGCTGCGGCACCAGGAACATGTCAAAGAAAATGAAATACTGCTACAATTCTATCTCTAATCCCCTAGAGGTTTTGCACCTATTTCATCAATGATATACTAGATACCTAGACATAATGTATAACAGTGGTATTGGTGAGGATGACATAAACTGTGGGTGTATTGAAATGGTATAATGATGGCCATACATAGAAGATAAACCTTGGCCAAACATGGTGATTTCAGCAGAACTGGTGAACCATGTAATGTGTATTAGATGTTTGGCTGAGCTTCATTTAGTAGATGTACAGGAAAAAAATGATTGGGCATGTTGGATTCATCATGCCTGATCCTAAAAGGATTCTTCCTACCGCTCCTATTTTCGTCACATATCCAGATATGAGTATTATGCGATAGGTAGATTTTAAAAACAATCTTGTTTTGTGATATTGTATCAAAAAGTGATATCCTATATGTATCTAAATTTGAAGGTTATTTTTACTGTGGCTTGCTAAAATTGGTTTTCCAGCCCCAAGGGGTTTTTTTTCACATTGATGACCTATCCACAAGATAGACAGCATGTTTAGTGGGGGTCCTACACCCAGACTCCAAACCAATCAGCTGATTCGACATGATCCCAGAGGGCACTGCATAGGGCTGAAAACTGCTCTGCTCTTATTCAAGTAATAGGAGCAAAGCTGCGGCACCACCTCTATACAGTGGACAGGGATGCAGTAGCTTATGATGCTGGGATGCAGTCAGATCAGCTGAACGGTGCAGGGTCTGGGTCTCATACCCCACTTATTGGATACTCATGAGCTGTCCTGTAGATAGGTCATCATCACTATAAACAACTTTAACCAAATTCAAGATGAATAGCTGTCAGCCAAAAGGTACTGAAGGTGTATGGCCACCTTATGGCAAAGTAAACATGTCTAGTATTTGGAGAAATTTGAGACCACAATGCTAAGAATCTACTTTCATTTGTGTGTATAAGTGTATTAAACATGTGAAAACTTTTCTTGTGATGAGATATTGATATACCAGGCCTGGAGCCTTCATCTGTTTTGCCCCAGTGTATAATCCCATGGTAAAACCATGGATCATCACAGATAAATGAGACATATGGATGACTTTCCCAGTGAGTTCCCAGTGATATTGGGTTGTAATGTAGTTAAAATTATCCAGCTGGAGTAAATTTTGATACCATCTGAAAAACAAGCCCTTAGGCCTCAAACACACTTGTTTTTCATGGAGTTTTTTTGTGCCCAAAACAGAAGTGAATATAAAAGACTGAAGTATAAGCAATGTATTTATACCTTTCATTCTGTTACTATAGAATCCTATGTCTGGCTCACAAAATGACATGAAAAACTCTACCAAAAACTGCATGTTTGAATTCAGTCTACTTGCATTTTCACACATGGAGGTAATGGAGCTACAGTATATTAGCAAAATTACATATAAATATATTTATATTTTTCCCAGTGGTTTTGCAATATTTGCCTTTTCATTAAGGTAATATAATTACATTCTACAGTGTTAAGAACATTAAACATTTCAATATTTGCAGAAAACGTCTTATTGGTAATAGTTGGCAATGTATCTCTTTATTTATCTAGTCATTAAAAACTTTGCCCAGGGTTTTTTTTAAAAAACCACATGGCCAGAATAAGCATTCACTGCTATCCATGGCATGTGTCTGGTATTGCATCTCAGCATCATTGAAATATATGGAATTGAGCTGCAATACCACAGACAACCTGTAGACAGATGAAGCTCTATATGTGGAAGATTGTAGCCATGTTAATTCTGGAAATAACATATATATGAGAATATCCTATATATCTCAATATACTCCTTGATTAACAGTGCAGCTACAGCTACAGTATGATGCTGTTTGGCCCATAGGCCATTCAAGTACTGTATATATACCATTGTGTAGACACAAGTTGATATTAGGCAGATTGATTGATATTAGCTTTTTAATTAAAAATTTCATGCTTTGTTTCATTACAGTAACGCCTGGTTCATTTTACTATACACTTCAGCTGTAAACTAATGGTCACTAAATTGAAACCTCTTGTTTACTGGCATAGTAACAAATGTGCGAAGTCCTGAAAAGTATAGGACTGCAATTTTAAAAACAGCATGTTGTTAAATACACATTGTGAACACAGTCTAAGGGTACAAAAATACAATTTAGGTGCTGTATGCTGCCCACCTTCAATGGGTAATGATTCAGGGGGTATTGCCAAGGTATTACCCTCAAAATCATATGTCCATTTGCCAGTGCATGTGAGCAAGGTTATACAGTTTGCATCATCAGGACTACATGTTCTTATACAAATAGAGTGATAGGTAGATAGATAGATAGATAGATAGATAGATAGATAGATAGATAGATAGATAGATAGATAGCTGTATTAATCTCAAAGGAAAGTTACATATTACAGCTCAACAAAAATTGCATAAATATACATAAAACAAAGAATACACAACACATAAATACACACCACAACACACAGGTAATAATAAACAAATTTGAACCTACAATAAACTTGAAATCTATCTATGGGTGCATTCACACTGAGTAAACGCTAGCTTATTTTGTAGAGTAAGGGTGCATTCACACTGAGTAAACGCTAGCTTATTTTGTAGAGTAAAATTACACTTGTAAATTTTGCTATCCCATTGACTTCAATGACATTTTACAGGCGTATTTTTACAGGCGTATTTTTTACAGGCGTATTTTTTACAGGCGTATTTTTACACTTGTAAAAAAATATCATTGAAGTCAATGGGATAGCAAAATTTACAAGTGTAATTTTGCTCTACAAAATAAGCTAGCGTTTACTCAGTGTGAATGCACCCTAAAATTACACTTGTAAATTTTGCTATCCCATTGACTTCAATGATATTTTTTTACAAGTGTAAAAATACGTCTGTAAAAAATACGCCTGTAAAAATACGCCTGTAAAATGTCATTGAAGTCAATGGGATAGCAAAATTTACAAGTGTAATTTTACTCTACAAAATAAGCTAGCGTTTACTCAGTGTGAATGCACCCTATATCAGAATAAGAACGCATAGTCCAGCTGCTGGAAGAGGTTCTAACTTGCTTCCATGTGCTGGCAAATGGACACATGATTTTGGAGGAAATACTTTGGTTTTACCTGCAAATTTATGGACCTTTGGCAATTTCCAGTGGGTGGGACTAACTAAGTGATCATTATACTGAAAAGGAACAAATACCCTAATATACATGTCTCTACCATAAATATTCAGTTGAGTGGGTGCAATGCAAGTGATCTATAAAGCATACTGAGAAGCCCTAACACAGACGTCTCGCAGAGCTTTCTTCCTACTTTTATAGGTTGTCACTAATGTCTAAACACATTAGCGTATCTAAAAACAATACTGACGTTTCTGGAGGTTTGCTTCAAGTGATATAAAAGACTTACCCCTTCTTGGCCAGTTGCTGTTGTGTTTGCCAGCATTTCTTGAAGGGCCCTGACAGAAAGGGACTGCTCCAGCACAAAATTACATATGCAAAGGTCAGGAGGAACATACTGTGGAGATAAAACAAATACATTCATTAGAGTTAATATAGAGTAATATTCTCTAAATCATTTATTGTCTTTATTTTGTCATGAACAATAGATATTTTTTCCCGGTGTATCGCTATAAATTTTTCAAATCATTTTTTTTTTTTTAATTTCCATTCTGTAACATGTAATTGTGTGACAGTGTCAAAATGCATAAAATATTATCTTCAAGGGATTGTCCACTTTCAGACAAATGTTATTGTTTATATAATACAAAGTTCTACAATTTTCCAATATACATTCTGTATCAATTCCTCACAGTTTTCTAGATCTCTGCTTGCTGTCATTCATTCTGAATACTTACAGTGGATACACATCATGGTCCATAGTGATGTGATGGACAATGTCCATACACCTTCTGTAGCTGAAAGCACAACACTTTTGTATCCTCACAGCTTAACTCTTGGATTGATTTTCCTACCTACAGACCATGAAGGATACTTTCCCCCTTGTACTGATCTTTACTTCCTTCCCTCTACTGAGTAGCTGTGGGTGCTCTCCTTTTCTGTCTTTGCTGATACACAGACTGTGTTATTCTATCCCTCCCCCTACAAAGTCTGGAAACTCTTTTTTCCTATCTACACTCTGATACTATACCATCTGTGTGATTTGCTCTCCCTGTTGATTTGGGTGCTTGGGTAGACAGAGAGAGCCAACACAGCCAGAAGCTGTTTGAGCTTGGATCTAGAAGCAACAGCACAGCCAGCTATGTACAGGACTTGCACAAACTCCACAGCAAGAAAATGGTACAACATCTTTAACAAAGACTATTTAGAAACTTTCATTTTTTTCATTTTCATTTAGGAAGTAAATTATTTAAAACAAACTTCAGTTGCTCTTATGCCCTTCTGGGATGCTGTGTTCGCCCTTTATACTAAGGTGTGCAATCACTCTATTGCAGTAACCCCCCAACTGGCCCTTCTTTCAGTTATACCTGGCAGGATTTGGCAGTGAAGAAGGATCTCCTGCAACACCTTCTCACGGCCGCCAGAACTGTCAGCCCAGACATTGGTGGAGCACTGTTTTGCCCTTTCTGGCGGAATTTCTACAGCAGCTTCTCCTAATAAGGAGAATAGAGGCCCTGGTGGTGGAAGATTCCCCTAACCCCTCCAAATTTGAGACTCTCTGACGGCTTGAGGTGGTGTTCCAGGATTCCACTGAATTCTCCTCTTTTTTTCTCCTGTTATAGTATTACCTTTTTATGTTTTCTCTCCCTGAGGGTGCTGGTTATCCTTCTCTCCCTTTATTATACCCCTCCTCTTCTTTTCTTGTATGTGTTCTCCCAAATGCAGTTCCTCATGTGTCTGTCCCTTGTCTGTTTGATTCCCCCCACCCCATATCTGTATGAATAGTGTTTTCATGGCCCCATACTTTTGGGCCTTCCATCCCTTTATCTTAGCATATTTCATAATGCCGTCTGGGGCAGTGGCGTAACTAGGAATGGCGGCGCCCCATGGCGAACTTTTGACATGGCCCCCCCCCCCAACCGACACTGACGCCGAAGACCTCGACCAACCCCCTCCTCCGCACTCTATTATGTCCCTTAGTAAGCCCTGAACACAGTATTATGTCCCTTTGTGGCCCCCGCACACAGTATTATCCCCCATAGTGGCCCCTGCACACAGTATTATCCCCCATAGTGGCCCCTGCACACAGTATTATGTCCCTTAGTGGCCCCTGAACACAGTATTATCCCCCATAGTGGCTCGGGCACACAGTATTATTTCCCACTGTGGACACCCATAAACAATTATTATACTCTGGGGTCTTTTCAGACCCCAGAGTATAATAATCGGAGTCCCAGGGGAATAAAAACATAAAAAATTACTGTTTCTTACCTGTCTCCGGCTCCTACGCTGTCTTCTCCGCTGCCATCCTTGTTCTATGACGTCGGATGTCACATGACCCGGGAAGCAGGCCGGGTTCATGTGACGTCAGAGACGTCAGACAAGAAGGAAGGAGGCCTGGCAGGATCATGGAGAGGTAAGTAACTGTGTTTGTTACATTCCCTTACCTCTCCCGGTCCGCCGATCATTATACTCGGGGGTCTGCAAAGACCCGTGAGTATAATGATAGCAACGGTAGCAGCTGTCGCCGGGCCCCTAATGTCCCAGGCCCTGTGGCAGCTGCCTCCGCTGCTATGGCGGTAGTTACGCCCCTGGTCTGGGGTTTTACCCCCGTCCTCTTGTTCTTAGACCAGGCCTACGAGCCTCTACGCCTTTGTTTTTGTCTTTTCTGTTATAGTTGAAAACTTTATTAAAATCAGATTAAACATGAAAAAAAAAAAAATTCAGTGCAAATGTGTCCATAGCCTTTAGTCTTTAAACTAGTGTACACATCACATACAGGCCACGAGCAGATGCAAGGGCAGCTCTCCACTGTGAGGACACCATAATAAACTACCCACGTCTCAGCCTCTTAAGTGTGATAGAAGTGAAGTGAGATACTGGGGTTAACTGCAAAGTTCGTTGACCTTCTATTGACCTTTCAATGTGTCATAGTGTGACATCACGTGTCCATTTGTTGTCTTGGGTGTCTTATAACAGAACTTCATATGCTTGGAAACATAATTTATTGTCTTCATCCCCACATATCTGTCACAAACTCCTACTCTCTCCTTTACACTCAACAACTGTGCAGTAATATGTAGAATATCTATTACACAAGGAAAATGCTTCAAAGGTCAAAGTTTATCACTTATGCTGTAAAAGGAGTTTTGATAACATCTTAAGGTATAACCAGTCCAATACAGTATGTTCAACAACACCAATGCTGATTTTGATGCACACTTATTTACTAAACTAGACTCCAACATTGGCTGGAGTGCAACATGCAGGAATTGATGGACAGATTCATGGACAATCAGCTATGCTTTATGGATTTACTTCTGCCAACAACTGAAGTGCAAGAAACAAGAACAAAGTAGGCAACTCAAATAGTGAAAGATGGACTACTCCAGTTTCGCCAGGCAAACACACCTCCTGCTATTCTCCTACTCTTGCAGGGCTCTCCACGATATGGCTATCCTCTGCTGAAGCTCCTCTATTGTCTTCCTCATTGCTAACATGCCAACTAACACACATGGACCTTATAAGGATGTTCTCTGTGACTTCATGTGCCTTCTTCTTCACCATGGGTGATACGGTTAGTGCTGGTGGCTAGCTACAGGAGGCTAGTTATCTAGAAGATACGGCCACTAAAGGAGTCCTATCATTCCTTAGTGATTGACCACCTTCCCTGTATAAGTATGCATACAGAGATGACTGTCAATAACTGGACTTCCCTCTGGTCTCCAACACCAAGAACAAGTAGAAGAGAAAAGTAATAAATTACAAATTAGACTAAATATTTTCCGATAAACACAGTGAGAGAGAGGATTTATCAATTCCCCTATGGGGACGTTCACACTTGCGCCACTGTAAGGTCACTGTGAATCCGCTGAAATTGCAGAAAAAACAGCTTGGGTACAGCTTGCCGGCGGTCAGTTTACAAACCCATTCCTTTCAATGGGTTTTTAAAGCAAACCGCTGGTGTCTGTATGCAGCTCTGCACCATGAAACAGTTTTTATTGCATGGACACAAAGTCCTGCATGTCCGACTTTGTGTCCATGCAAACAAGGCGGAGAGGCTGCATACAGACACTGGCGGTTTGCTTTAAAAACCCATTGAAATGAATGGGTTTCTAAACTGAGCGCTGGCAATCTGTACCCAAGTTGTTTTTCCTGCAATTTCAGCGGAATCATGACAAGCGGATAGCAGCGCAAGTTTGAACATCCCCTATGTCAGTTTTCTGGTGTAGAGGGATGATATTGTGGTACATGATCCTCTCTTGTGCCAAATGTGTGCCCCCCACCCTGTTCTGCACCTTGTTTGCCACTTTTGGCAAATGTGGGTGGAGCGGAGCGCGGCAGGAATGTCATTGCCTGATATATTTATCATAATAGAAATGTACGCTAGTTCCTAACTGGTGTGGATCTTCAATCTGGTGAATGGGTGTGCACCAGATTTATAAAGAGGATGGGGTCTTCATAAATCAACTATACCTTATGCCTGTCAGTTACAAGTGGCCAGTCAATAAATCTGTCCTAGCATGCATATCAATCTAGTAAACTATAACACACAATCTATCTATCTATGTATAACGCACTGTATTTTCAATGTTTGCTTTAATATGTAGATTCTAACAGTGAGTGTACACATACGCGATACTATATTACAAACAAAAATGCAGAAAATAGGTACAGTTTATAAAATGCAACACTAGGATATTGAAATCTTTGTCCTGGGAGAAAAAGGCTTCAACTCTCAGCGACAAGGCAGACCCTTTTTGAAGCCAGTGAAAAGAAAAGAGGAACAGAAAGAAATATTTTGGAAACAGGGACAGCCTTACTGTATGAGTACTAAGTATATTTGCTGGAATTTGCTTTTTGCCACAACAATCAGACCCCCAAAATATGTTTTTAGTGCTGTCATGCTATCTGGATTTCTTTTCAGATGTCTGACACAGTATCATTACTTTGTGACCTTCACCAAGTACTTCACCCTCCTTCCAAATGTAAAATTAGAACTTGACAGAGCAATGCTGTATTGGCTTCATGTATACTTGTCAATGTGATGATTGAGTGAAGGGGTTTGAAGCTGAATCAGCCGATGTCCTGCTAATACTAGATCCTCCAATTTGTAGGAGCCGAAAATACTCAAACTTGGTCTGATGCTTTTATTCCAACCCAAACTGTAGCCACTGAACTGTGTATTTGTATCTCATTACACCCAAGGAGGACACGGCTTACACGTACAGTTGGAATCCATCCAGGACTAATACATGTCATGAATGGAGGGCTTTTCCTCCTATCAGGTCATACAGGGGACCAGACATTGGCACAGAAACCTTTTAGATCCAGATATCACAAGCAAGTGTTGGTATTCAACAGATGCTAATGTGATTAACTCCGAATGTTCTACCATAGTAACATCTCTACACAGTTCCCAACCCACAGATACTTCTGTACTCACTGCTAGTGAGGGCTTCCCCGAACCACAGTAGGTGCCAGTCAAAAAAAAAAAAAAAAAAATTGAATGAGATGGTATGTTTATTTTAAGCAGTGATATATAGGCATTATTTCACTAAAATGCATATTGAAATAAACAATTTCTATGTTTTAAAACATAATATAATTCTGTTGTGGCAGCCTGGATGGAAAATCAACCACATGAACCCCATGAAATAACAATTCTAGGGCATCTATTCTTAGAATTTGGGAGTTTATCATTTCTCAAATGGATTTTTTTTACTGACCCCACGTAGGAATAGCCTTTATAAAGCTATTCTAGTCCTGCCTTTGAAGGTTTATTAGTTTATGCAAATGATGATCAAAGAGCACAGGAGGCGTTCCCCATGATACGAGCACAGTATTGTAGTCACTGCAACGTCGCCTCTGTCTTCTCATAACGACGCCCCCTTGTTCTTCTGCCTGAAGAAGTAGCCGACAGCGCATGCGCAGGATTTCGATCCCAAAGAACAGAGCGTCGGCTGCTGACAAAGTAAAGAGAACCGCAGAAGAACCAGGTGGCATTATAATGAGAAGACAAAGGAGACATCGCAGTGATGATGATGCTGTGCACGGAGCACTAGAGGAACGCCCCCTGAGCATCATTTGCATAAACTAATAAACCTTCATAATTAAAAATGGCGGTGAACAAAAGACAAAGAAAACTAGGAGTAGAATAGCCTTTATAATGTGAAGTCAGTAAAAATTTCAATGATGAGCAATGATAGAGTCTATTTAACCATTAAATAAAGTTATAGCTATGTGCAGCCATTTCCTTTTTTCAAAGAGGAGATCCCCCATAATCTGTTACTGCCAGCCCTGATTGTACAGTATGAGAGTATTCGGTGACACATCCCCTCTGGTAACACCCCGTTGTCAATTTATCCACATGTTTGTAAGAATAAATAGAGGAATTATACAACATTAAGTTATAAGAAAAGTTGCTACTTCATGAAAGATAAAGACAGACATGTTCAGAAAGCGGAAAGATCCTCTTTAATAACAACTCTACAAGTCTTCCTTTCTGAGGAATTTCCAGTTGCAACATACAGTCCTATGAAAAAGTTTGGGCACCCCTATTAATCTTAATCATTTTTTGTTCTAAATATTTTGGTGTTTGCAACAGCCATTTCAGTTTGATATATCTTATAACTGATGGACACAGTAATATTTCAGGATTGAAATGAGGTTTATTGTACTAACAGAAAATGTGCAATATGCATTAAACCAAAATTTGACCGGTGCAAAAGTATGGGCACCCTTATCATTTTATTGATTTGAATTCCCCTAACTACTTTTTACTGACTTACTGAAGCACAAAATTGGTTTTGTAACCTCAGTGAGCTTTGAACTTCATAGCCAGATGTATCCAATCATATGAAAAGGTATTTAAGGTGGCCAATTGCAAGTTGATCTCCTATTTGAATCTCCTCTGAAGAGTGGCATCATGGGCTACTCAAAACAACTCTCAAATGATCTGAAAACCAAGATTGTTCAACATAGTTGTTCAGGGGAAGGATACAAAAAGTTGTCTCAGAGATTTAACCTGTCAGTTTCCACTGTGAGGAACATAGTAAGGAAATGGAAGACCACAGGGACAGTTCTTGTTAAGCCCAGAAGTGGCAGGCCAAGAAAAATATCAGAAAGGCAGAGAAGAAGAATGGTGAGAACAGTCAAGGACAATCCACAGACCACCTCCAAAGAGCTGCAGCATCATCTTGCTGCAGATGGTGTCACTGTGCATCGGTCAACTATACAGCGCACTTTGCACAAATAGAAGCTGTATGGGAGAGTGATGAGAAAGAAGCCGTTTCTGCACGTACGCCACAAATAGAGTTGCCTGAGGTATGAAAAAGCACATTTGGACAAGGCAGCTTCATTTTGGAAACAAAAATTGAGTTGTTTGGTTATAAAAAAAGGCGTTATGCATGGCTTCCAAAAAGAAACAGCATTCCAAGAAAAACACATGCTACCCACTGTAAAATTTGGTGGAGGTTCCATCATGCTTTGGGGCTGTGTGGCCAATGCCGGCATCGGGAATCTTGTTAAAGTTGAGAGTCGCATGGATTCCACTCAGTATCAGCAGATTCTTGAGAATAATGTTCAAGAATCAGTGACGAAGTTGAAGTTACGCCGGGGATGGATATTTCAGCAAGACAATGATCCAAAACACCGCTCCAAATCCTCAGGCATTCATGCAGAGGAACAATTACAATGTTCTGGAATGGCCATCCCAGTCCCCAGACCTGAATATCATTGAACATCTGTGGGATGATGTGAAGCGGGCTGTCCATGCTCGGCGACCATCTAACTTAACTGAACTTGAATTTTTGTCCAAAATACCTTTATCCAGGATCCAGGAACAGATTAAAAGCTACAGGAAGCGACTAGAGGCTGTTATCTTTGCAAAAGGAGGATCTACTAAATATTAATGTCACTTTTCTGTTGAGGTGCCCATACTTTTGCACCGGTCAAATTTTGGTTTAATGCATATTGCACATTTTCTGTTAGTACAATAAACCTCATTTCAATCCTGAAATATTACTGTGTCCATCAGTTATTAGATATATCAAACTGAAATGGCTGTTGCAAACACCAAAATATTTAGAACTAAAAATGATTAAGATTAATAGGGGTGCCCAAACTTTTTCATAGGACTGTAAAGTAAACAAGGTTTAACCCTGTCTGACTGGGTGGGTCTCTGCTGTATTATACAGCAGAGACCTGGCTCCAATTCCTGCCACTAATGCCGGCACTGATCACCGGTATTAACCTCTCTGACGCTGCCCCGGAACGAGATCCATTGCCATGATAGCCAGGAGTTCATGGAAGGCTTCCAGGCCTTGACTTCTATTACAAGCTGCAATATGCACTATCTGGAATAGAAGTGCTGTGATTTTACAATGCATTGCCGTAACAATTAAAAAGAAAAAAAAAAGTTAAAAAAAATATTAGAGAAAGGAAAAAAAGTTAAGTCACCCTCCCCTTCTGTAGAACACAAATAAAAGTACATAAAAAGTGATGAAGATATACATTCAGTATTCCTGTGTTCAAAAATGCCCGGTCTACAAACGTCTATAAATATTTTTCCCATACACTGTGGTGAACACTATAGTGGAGAAAAAAAAATCAAAAGAGCAAAACCATGTTTTGTTTTGTTTTTTTTGCTGTTCTGCCTCCCTTAAAAAATGGATAAAAAGTGATCAAAACAATAGTCACCTGTCCTGACAAAAAAAGACACCTTAGGCATCCCTATATGCAGAAATGTAAGAAAAGTTACTGGTGTCAGAATTTATATCTTTTTCAAAGTTTTACTTTTTTTTTTTTTTTTTTAAAGAAGTTAAAACGTAAAAAAAAACCAACAACAAAAAAAACCCTATATAAATTTGGTATCACTGCAGCCATTGTGTGGCTGAAGGGAATTTTCTGAAGTTAGGAGCGGTGGGAACTTGGGCGGCATCAACACGGAAGCAGAGGGTTGGGGAGAGACTAGTATCAATTTTTATTTAAAACAAAGATAGACAACCAACCAAAAATTAGCAACCTAAAGTATATGCGTAAATGCATGGGTTCCTATTAGACTATACCAAGCCCTAAAGAAATCTGTGTCCTCACCACACACATAAATATCCACAAGAAAAGCAATCGTGAGTATGACACAGTATAAAAGGAATATATTACACATCCAGTCTTGGTCAATAAACTTGTCATAATTTTATTTATTACATCATACACATATATAAAAAATGGACATTGAAAAGAGAATCTACAAATACAAACTGACTGGGTAAAAATGAAGTGCAACAGATGGTATGTGGTCCCTTTAAGTATTTACATACAATGGAATGCACATGGATTAAGCTAATGCCAGAAAAGGACCTTAGCATTGGAGTCCTTTATACACCGTGTGTGGACATTATATACACATAGCAATAGTACCAATAACCGCTGAGGTATATATCACGATTGACCACTAAGTTATACACATTGCCACAACAGCTCAAAGAAAATGCTAGAAGTTTAAAGTTACTATGTGGTCCAAATGGCTTGAAAGTCTCCACACACCTATATGGTGGTCTCTCCCTAAGGAGTGATAATATCCTCATAATTTTTACTTAAGGAGCTCATTTTCAGATGTTTAAAGCAACTATTCATATATGAATAGTACATTTAAATGTAAGAAAGTTTGAAATATATCTTATTAAATAACTATGTTTCCTTCTCTTTTAGACTGAGATACTTTCTATATACAAGTCTATGGTGAGGGAAGGTGGAGGAGGACGCTGCTGGAAGTGACACTCAAATAATTACTGCTGCTGCTCTCCACTACTCTGTGAGTGAAGGATAGCTCTTTTGACACTGTTGTATCTTTACCACATGTATGAGTTAAAAAAATCAATTGACCGGTTGCCAGCAGCTCCCTCCTCCCCCTCCTCTCTTCATAGAGGTATGTGTTTAAGGTGAATACAGAGAAATTATCTTATGTAAACAGTGAGCCTGAAAAAAGCCTAGGAGAAGGAGAGCAGTCTGATAAGTAGAGATGGGTACAGATTTCTTTACTAAGATATATTACCAAGTTTCTTATATACAAATGTATCATTCAGTAATAAAAAGTTGTTTATAACAGGAGGTACGCAATATAACATATTTACATTTCACTGGAATATCCCTTTAATCCAGTATGTGCGTGCCAGCATAATGTGCAATATTCAGCAGGGTTTTATGAGTTACAAAATGTTCAAGGTGTTGAAATGCTTAGAATTTACTGTATGTTGTCATTTTGTAATTTAGTTAACAAGTGCTGTAGAAATACCAGATGCATGTAAAACAAATGATGGACACATTATTGGCCATCATTAAATTACCATACACGGTAGCAATTACAGTGGCAGAGCTGTGGCGGGGCTGTACTTTGCCTGGGGCAAGGACTGGTGACGTAAGTGAGACCAGTCAGTGGCCCCAGCGGTCACACAAGGCGCAGGCCTGTTTTTTTATTGTTTAATTTTAATTCCAAGCAATTCAGCCTTTCTTTTAATGCTGCACCATTAGCGCATTACATTTATTCGGCTAGTCATTGCGCATATATTGGAATTTCAAATAAATATACTGTATATATTTTTTAAAAGTTTGTTTTAGTTGTCTAGAAAATGTTTCTTTTTTAGCATATATTTCTGTTTTTTTTTCTACAACTTATCAAACTTTAATTTTGTTAGCTTCTTGTTAGTTACTTTGGACTGCAGTCTCCAGGGGGAAAAATGGCCACGATTAGAGTAAGTTCACATGGGGTTTTTTGGGCTGGAACCTCAGGCGGAGGCCACCTCAGGTTCCGGACCAAAATACGGGTAGCTGCGACTGGCTGCCAGTGCAGTGCAGCGGCATCCAGTCGGGAACTCCTACGGATTAGGCCCAAATGAATGGACCTGGTTGGGAGGGAGTGTCTTCAGGCGGATGTTGTGAGGAAAGAATGGGCATGTCACTTCTTTTTTTCCGAGAGCCGGAACAAATGGCTCCCAGAAAAAAGAACTGAATGGCTCCCATTGATTTCAATGGGAGCCATCTTTTTGGTCAGGATTTTAAGGCCGTGTCCAAAAACCCCCGTGTGAACTTACCCTTAGAGAACGCTCTCCTCTCAGCCTTTTGCCATGGGAGGTTGGCTGCCAATCCCATAACTATGCTATATGTTTATGGCACCTTTACTACAGAATATATTGTTAGTATTGACCTGGCTAGCTAAAATTCATAACTGTGAATTCAATATCTTCTTACATGATGACATATTAAAAATTAATGCAAACTGATGATGAAATGTGAATACAGCTGCAAAGTTTATCTGTTATACAATACCTATCAGGATGGAAGAAGAGCGTGTTCTTTTAAGTAAGCCTGTCTAATGGAATGGAAAGGGAAGACTTGATGTCTAAACTCCTGTCACTTAGCAAAAGGAACACATAATGTCAGGCTAATAAGGGGGTATTAAGATAAAACATAAGGCTAATGGGTAATGGCAAGCAACTCCAGTCTAAGGTGTTTATTACCAGATTACACAGAAAGGTAATGAAATAGAATGGAAGACATCACATTTCTGAAAGTTTTTATTTCAATATGTTATGTTAAACTAAAATCATAATTTTAGGTGACTTTCCAGACTAAGCTGCTTTATATGTGTGCATATTATTATACACCATTAAAGTTACTGGATCCTGCATCCTTATCATTTTTATTAGTGCCTATATGTCTGTGAAACTCTCTGAGCAGCTATTCTCTCCTCTTCCCTTTTCCCTCTCAATATACTTCTATATCTGGCCCGATGGTATCTGTGAATTGCACTTGATAAAGGGTCCTGTTGAAGCCCGAAAAGCGTGGTGACGTTCTGCTGTATGGTTTCTTTCAAATAAAAAGGTTTTATCCCATGTTGTGCCTATACCACCAGAGAGCACAGATTTCCTGTAATGGACCTCTGGTCCTCGTGTTGTCTACTGTATCTCTCCAGTCTACCGGTGTTCACAGGTTGAGCCACTGCCACTCCCACCTGAATCCAATACCTACATACCTACCAGGTGTTGTGACTATCTCACAACTCCTAAAGGTGAGAGGTCATCTGGTCATTCCATTGCGTTACTGCAACTACTTACCATTTCATGGTATAAATACTACACCTAGTGCGCTCGGTGTCCTTCTTTTTTCCATATACTTCTATGGGTAACAACTGTAGCTCGATCTTTCTGAACTTATAAAACATCTTTTTTTTTTTTTTTTTTATAAATTTTTTATTTATAACAAGAATAAACACAAAACAGAGCATACAAAGTAACAAGACAGAGCCCACAAAAAAGGGGGGCCCATAAATAAAACAAAACAAAACCAGCAAAGACACTGCAGGATAAATCACGCATCCACGGTGAAGAGAAGCCAGGAGATCCCCGGCCTAGAGAAAAGAAAAGAACAGGGAAGGGAGGGGAGGGGAAAAGAAAGAAGAGAGGATGGAAAGAAAGAGGAGAAAAGTGAAAAAGAAAGAAAAGAAAAATTGGGGGAGGGGGAAGGAAGGTGAGCAACTCTGGACTCCGGACTTGTTCACCTACCCCCCCCCCCCCATTACAACCCATCAGGTCACGGTAAGTCTGCGTCCCCTGAAAAGTATCCATGGGGTCCACGCATCCATGAAAGCCCTGCTTACTATGTAAGCAGCCATTTTTCTTGTGGCCGTGAGCATGCGCAGTCGGCTTTCCCTAAGCCCGAGGCCTAAAAGTTACAAGCCGCCACCGGAAGAAGATGCGGAGAAGACCTTGCTGCAGAAGAAGAGGAGGTTGCACTGGAGAGAGTTCTCTTGCAGCATTGGGGTTACCAGCAGTGCTATTTGAGCGCTGGGGCCCGCCCCCAGTGCTGCGAAAGAACTCATTTACATACCGAGAAAAACCGGGATTTTAGGTGAACAGCGGCACGGAGAAGACAACGAAAGGTAGGAGACGAATAGCCTTTCTTAAGGCTATTTTGATGTGTTAGAAAAAAAAGTGATTGAATGATAGGATCCCTTTAATAGGGAATACAAGTATGTACCATAACTATGGGTATGTTAAGAGAGCCAAGGGACAACTGCAAATACTAGTGAAACTTTCCTTATCTGTCAACCTTTTGCTGCTTTCTAAATTGCATTTCAAGACAAATTATAATTTCTTTATGCAAGGTTAGTATAGTATAGTGTATACAAGGGAACCACAGGTATCTGCGGGTTAGAAGTAACTCATCACCTAGATTCTTAGCTATATAAATGTCATTCGGATTTCCTATGTTTCATCTGGTCTAGATTCTTCCAATTCTGAGACTATTATCACATCTGCTTTAACCAATGTATCACATACACATGACACATTCCCTTGCTACTCAACAGAGTGGTGCAGTCTACAGTAAGCCTGTTTGCTGCAGCCATCTGAAGACTAGTTATTCCACTGCAGCCAGTTCAATTAATTCATCCTGACCCTCTCTGCAGTGCGATATCCCTCTCTGTGCTGCTTAACACGTTCTGCCTTTTAGCTTTGCAGAGATGGAGCAAGATGAAAACCTAATGTACTGCAACATCTGAGGATGCCAGAGAACTGCAGAGCACATTCAATGAGATAAATCAGATCTGCTGCCAGATTCATCTAAAATACACTTGTGTCACATCTCATTTGTCTCTAACATGCCTAAAGACAACAATCATTACTGGTAACAAAATATAACGCCCTCCGTCATCACAAATTACATATATATATATATTATAGGGCTCACAATGTATAGTATGTGAAGAAATCCACGCAAACACAAAAGAACATACAAACTCATTGCAGATGTTGTTCCTGGCAGGATTCAAACCCAGGACTCCAGCGCTGCAGGGCTGCAGTGCTAACCACTGAGCCACAATATATACCTGGATGGCATATGGCAGTACCTAATCCTTTATGGATACATTACTCGAAATGTGGAACCAATACTCTTTCTGTAAGGAAGGGACCAAGCATCCCTATTCTTGGGTAAGTTCATGGTCCGAGAGGTGACATCGCCATCAATCAGACATTTAGGATGTATCAATCAATGACAAAACCTATTCACTTTAGAAGATTGAGACTATCACAACCTGTTTACCAGAGCCTCCCAGCTCAGCTCTTTTTCTGTAGAAGTTGAACAAGATCATATCATATAGAGATGCCAATAAACATCCCAGATGGGAAAACCCCAGTTGAGCATACATGCTGCTGCTCCATTCAATGTCTAAGGGATTGACAGAGGTAGTCAATCTCTGTATTTGGTTGTCTGCATTAATCCTAAAGACTAATGTGGAGCATGAAAGTACCCATGGTCCACATTTATTCATCCCATGGATAGGTAATAAATACATATTAAGGTAACCCCCTAAGACCATAGAGTTATTAAAATATTGCTGCCTTCCTTTCAGAAAGTGAGATCAGGTTTGTTGGTCAGATGGGACTGAGGTGTATCATTGTCATGTGACCAACAGATGTAATGTCACTTCCCGAGAAAAAGAAAGCAGCCATTTTTTTTCTCTAATCTTGCATAATCCCTTTAAGGTAGAACAGCTGAACTAGAGGTAATGAAATGTGCGGTGAAAGCTACAGAATGCAATAAACACTTTGGATTATTTACTACATGATGTTGCTTCCTCCGATATCCTCTTTAATACAGTATATCCTGTTTAATTTCCTGTTTGTGATGTGCAGCAGGTAGAGAGGTATAATTACTGTTGGACCAAATCCAGAAATATCACAAGGATAGCTGAGCTGCACAGAGTATATTTCAGGCATACTTTATTTAATAGAACACCAAATACAGTACAGTAATTGTGTATGGTGTAGGTGCATTATATACAGTGGATTTCTCAGGAGTTTCCACCCCTGATAGGTCTATGGTTTCAATAAAATAAAATATGTATGGAAACACATTTATCACGTCTAAATATTTGTCACCTGGCAAACACTAACAATATGTGTAATTTTGATACAATGGTCAAGGTTTGTTCACATCAGGTTTCCATTTATAGCCAATTCTAGTCTTACATTAACGTTATTTTTAAAAAGGTCTGTTAGTTTTATTAATGGGTTAATAAGTACACCCATATACCTTTAGCAGTGTTTGGAGTGATTTCTGGGTTTCTGTGGGAGCTCCTGGCATCCTCTGCATTTGTTTTCTAGGTATAACTTTGTGCTTTGTAGCTTCCCATGTACCATCTACACTAGTTCCCTCTCAGCCCCACCTCTCCTCTCTCACTTGGTTACACCCCACCTGTTGTCCTATCTAAGCTATCCCGCTCACTGCTAGTCCCTCCCCCTCCACCTGTCTGACTAGCTAAGCTATCCTGCCCACTACTAGGCCCTCCACTTCCCCTGTCTTACTAGCTAAGCTATCCCACCCACTACTAGCCCCTCCCTCTCACCCTGTCTCACTAGCTAAGCTATTCCGCCCACTACTAGCCCCTCCCTCTCCCCTGTCTCACTACCTAAGCTATCCCACCCACTACTAGCACCTCCCTCTCCTCCTGTCTCACTAGCTAAGCTATCCAACCCACCACTAGGCTTTCCCCTCTCCCCCTAGATAAGCTATCCTGATCACTACTAGCAGAGAGGAAGAGTGGAGGAGCCGTTCCCAAACACAGGGGGATGGGGTGAGGAAGTAATGGTGACTTCCATTTCAGAAGCGGGGAAACAAAACATCCCCAGATTATCAGAAAGTGTCTGGGTAATTATAGATTTTTGTTAATAGAAGTAAATTAGAAGTTAGGTGGGAGGAGGGGGTTTAGTTTAGGCGTTAATTCTTAGTTTATCCTGGACAACGCCTTTAAGCGTGAAATGTACCTAAGCTTTAACAACCTTTGCATAAATCATTAGTACAATGTGTGTAGAGTGATCATTATGCAACTTATACTAAGGGGTCGTTCACACTACCGTCGGTGTCCGACAGCTAGTGTCCGCTGCTAATGTCCGTTCAAAATCTTGTGCGGACATTAGCATCGGACATTAACTGTGTCCATGACATTTTGCATTGATTTAAAAGGACATTGGGTGCGTTCTTTTACTGTCCATGGGTGTCCTTAAGTGTCCGTTCCCAAAAATGTCCGACTTTTCAAGCGGACAGCAAAAACTTACATGTAGGTTTTTGCTGTCTGCTTGAAAAGTCGGACATCTTTGGGAACGGACACTTAAGGACACCCACGGACAGTAAAAGAACGCACCCGATGTCCATTTAAATCAATACAAAATGTCACGGACACAGCTAGTATCTGATGCTAATGTCCGCAACAAGATTTTGCACGGACATTACCTGTCGGACACCAACAGTAGCGTGAATGCCCCCTTAGCATTTTTAAGAGTTTTCATCTCTACAAATTCTAGTTCTCAGTTCTCCCTGATCTGGTGTGCGAACAGCTGTTTTAATATCTTCCATACTCTGCACACAGAAGGTGTAGTAAAATCTAGCCATCTAAGTCCCTCTCTCGCAGTGACAGCCTCAACTGTAAACTGTAATGGTGTGAAGAAAATACTTGGAGTGACATATAATAATATAATACATTTTATTTATATAGCGCCAACATATTCCGCAGCGCTGTACAATTTATAGGGTTCAGATACAGACATACATAACAAAGAACGTCATTTCACACAATGGGACTGAGGGCCCTGCTCAAAAGAGCTTACAATCTATGAGGTAGAGGGGGTGACACAAGAGGTAGCAGGGGCGGCATTGCTTATACAGTGTTCAGACAATTTTGTGCATTAGGAATTGTGATAGGCTTGTCTGAAAAGATGCATCTTTAGTTTGCGTTTGAAACTGTAGAAGTTGGGAGTTAATCTTATTGTCCAGGGTAGAGCATTCCAGAGAAGTGGTGCAGCTCGGGAGAAGTCTTGTATACGAGCGTGGGAGGTTCTGATAATAGAGGATGTAAGTGTTAGGTCATTGAGTGAGCGGAGAGCACGGGTTGGGCGGTAGACAGAGATGAGGGAAGAAATGTAGGGAGGTGCGGCATTATGGAGAGCCTTGTGGATGAGAGTAATAACTTTATATTTTATTCTATAATGAATAGGCAGCCAATGTAGTGACTGGCACAGACCGGAGGCCTCGCTGTAGCGTCTAGCCTGATAGATGAGCCTGGCCGCTGCATTCAGAATAGATTGTAGAGGAGAGAGTTTAGTGAGGGGAAGACCGATTAGTAAGGAATTACAGTAGTCAAGGCGAGAATGAATCAGAGAGACAATAAGTGTCTTTAGTGTATCTCTGGTAAGGAAAGGGCGTATTCTGGAGATGTTTTTGAGGTGGAGGTGACATGAACGTGCGAGTGATTCAATATGAGGGGTGAAGGAAAGGTCTGCGTCAAATATGACCCCAAGGCAGCGGGCATGCTGCCTAGGAGTTATAGTAAGGCCTGAGACTGCAATGGATATATCAGGGACAGATCTGTTAGATGGTGGAAACAGTAGTAGTTCAGTCTTAGAGAGATTTAGTTTCAGATAGAGCGAGGACATGATATTAGAGACAGCAGAGAGACAGTCACTGGTGTTCTGTATGAGTGCAGGGGTGATGTCACGGGAAGATGTGTATAATTGGGTGTCATCAGCATAAAGATGGTACCTGAAGCCAAATCTGGCGATGGTTTGTCCAATGGGGGCTGTGTAGAGAGAAAAGAGCAGGGGGCCGAGGACCGAGCCCTGAGGAACCCCAACAGCAAGGGAAAGAGGGGAGGAAACAGAGCCCGCAAATGATACACTGAAAGTGCGGTCTGAGAGATAAGAGGAGAACCAGGAGAGCGCAGTGTCATTGAGGCCGACTGAGCGGAGCATAGTGAGGAGAAGTTGATGGTCAACAGTGTCAAAAGCTGCAGAGAGGTCCAGAAGAATAAGAAGAGAGAAGTCACCATTGGATTTAGCCTTTAGTAGATCATTAGAGACTTTTGTGAGAGCTGTTTCAGTAGAGTGCAGAGCGCGGAAACCAGATTGTAAGGGGTCAAGCAGAGAGTTAGCAGAGAGAAAACGGATTAACCGAGAATAAACCAGGTGTTCCAAAAGTTTAGAGATGAAGGGGAGGTTAGAGACGGGTCGATAGTTAGCAGCACAGGATGGGTCCAGGGAGGGTTTTTTCAGTAGCGGGATTATAACAGCATGCTTGAAGGAGGATGGGAAGATTCCAGAAGAGAGAGAGGTTAAATATTTTAGTAAGGTAAGTAATGACAGCAGGGGACAGAGATTGGAGAAGGTGTGAGGGGAAGGGGTCACTAATGCAGGTTGTGGGGCGAGATGAAGAAAGTAGCTGGGAGACTTCCTCTTCTGTGACAGGTTCAAAAGATGAGAATGGACAGTCTAAAGTGCGGCTGGTGAGG
The DNA here is from genome assembly GCF_031893055.1 of Leptodactylus fuscus. Lineage (NCBI taxonomy): Eukaryota > Metazoa > Chordata > Amphibia > Anura > Leptodactylidae > Leptodactylus > Leptodactylus fuscus. Next base: position 120,585,992 of record NC_134271.1, on the reverse strand, counting down.
GGATCAGTACTATCGTAGGTGTGGGAGTCAAGGCCACCTGGGGCTTGGGCAGTAATTTCCTGACGGATCTTATCAATTTTATCATGGAAATACATGGCCAGGTCATCAGCACTAAGGTCTGTGAATGGCGTCTGAACCTTGGGTGTGAGTAAGGAGTGAAAGGTTTCAAAAAGCCTTTTAGGGTTGCTGGAGAGAGAAGAGATGAGGGCGGTGAAATAGTCTTGTTTGGCGAGGTAAAGGGCAGAGCTATATGTTAGACATAGAAATCTTATTCATCTTCAAAAACCTCTGTTTGTGCTTGTGTCTCTCCTCCCTCACTCAAGAACTGCTTATTCCTTTCCTTTCTTTCTCCATAGGATTCTACTGTTAAAGGGCGTACTCACTACCGCTGCTGTTCACCCCGGGGTTTCCATCCTAAACTTCAGGGAAACTGGACAGGGGACGGCTTGCCAGTGGTGAGCTGTAATACTCAAACATTTGAATGGGTTTTTAAAAGTAACTGCTGGTGTCCATATGCGGCCTCTCCGCCTGGAAACCATTTTTTTCTTGCACGGATACAAAGTTGTACAAGATATATATGGCATACTTATTGTGCATGCGTTTCACATTTTTTTAAAGAAATTTTTATATGTGTTTTAGGGAAAGGAGGTGATTAAAATTGTTTATTTCTTTTTAATTCCTTTAATTTTTCTTCTTTGTTTTTTTTACTGCATCACCTAGGAGTCTTCAATCCCAGGGGGTCTGATCACTAATGCATTGCAAATTACCAGCATTTGTATTTCATGCTGTACAGTGCCCTATGCAACCTGAAATACAAATGCCTGTAATACAATTCAATGCCAGCCAAGCGTGGGAACCTTCAGTAGACTCCTGGCTATCATGACAATGTATCACTAGCCCCAAATCTTGTTTGACAGAGGCATTTAGGAGATTAAGGTACACAATCAAAGTGGGCACTGAGTGTGGGCATTAGTGCCGGGTCTCCACTGTATAAGACAGCAGACACCCAGTGGCTAGGTTTCCTCTGCCGACTTTCTGCTTCAGTTATACCTATAGGAAAACCAACCGGGGTTTCCGTCGATATAATGGACATGCTGCAATTTTGAAAACCTCAACAGTTTTAGAAATCGCAGTATGTCTGCTGTGCGTATTTTAACACAAAGTGGGGATGAGATTCGCTAGAATCCCATCAACTTTGCAGTGACTGTAAAATGCCACATATTGTTTTCTATGGGATTTACTCCACATGGGGACCCAGCCTAAAGCATATATGAGCAAATGTTTCTGCAATCTAGCCTCTTTCTTCTAAACTATTGGAAAGCAACAACTCCTAGAATGATACCTGCTTACAGATACCCTTATCATAGCTGGAGGACTACAGGACCCTATGTGAAGGTAGCATAAAGGCTTGTCTGAGCTACAGCACATACAGCAGGTAATTGTGAACAAATATAAAATGACAAAATCTCATATTGCCCTAAAACTAAAAATAATATTGAGACAAAATATACACTGTCAGAAGTAATAACATAAAACACATTGACAGTGCAGGACTTGCCAGGATGATTTCTTAAGGCAAGACAGATTGAGTCACAAAAAATAAAATCTTACTTTGGCTTCTGAAGTTGGTTCCAGGAAGCAAAGTCGATTCCCAAGTCCCTCAGCTGCCAAGCAGAACTTCCTCTGCTCCTTATGGATGGTGGCGACACACTGAAGGACAACTTCATCATCCTAGGGAACAAATATTGGCAGTTATACAAAACGTACACAAAACTAAATTTACAGCATTTAGTGAATAAGGCAACATATTTTTATAGTGCAATCAATCAAACTGAGAATTACAGATCTTATTGTAAGCACAAATCTGTAATCTTCACCCACAAACCCATATGGCTTTCACATTGTGTATCTCTCAGCAGGAAGAACAATAATAATGAACAATGAACACTTTGGGTTGGCAATCTAATGGCAAACTGGCTGTAACTCAGCCTAAAGTACATTCACTCTTATTTCTGGACAATGGTTAGAGTAACAGCAGCAGTCAATGACTTTGGGTACAATAATAACCATGGACACTCAAAGTTTGTCAATTTAGAATTTGCATGGAATGTAATAAAGAGTACGGCTGGCATCAGACAGACTAGGGGCATAGCTATAGGGGTGCAGAGGTAGCAATCTAACCAGGGGTCAGGTGCTCTAAGAAGCCCAAAGGCTTCAAACTCTAGGACCCAGGTACGCCACTGGTCATAACAATTGTTCAAACACTGCACCCAGAAATAACAAATCTTAAGACCGAGGCCCTACATAGTAGGTCTCAGCAAAAAAGCGCTGCGGGAAAAACCTTTTCATAAAAAGTCTACAGAGGTTACACAGTTAAAAGTTAAACAGTTTTGAAAATATAAAGAAGTACAAATATTGCAGACTTTTAAAGATTTTCTCTAACCATGTTAGTGGTGACATCTGTTGTCTTGATTGGTTGCCAAGAGCTTTCTATGGTCTGCCACTTGTCAGAAATCCAGCTATAATTTCCTTATCGCGAACAGGTTATCAGACAGGGATGCTACATGTATGAGAAAATAACCTGGCCACAAGAACTGATTTTCTGACAAGTCCCATACCATAGAAAGTTCCGGTGTCCATGCTTGTATCCATTGGCAACCTATCAAGAGGACAGACTGTCACCACTAAGATTTTTAAAGCATTATTAATGCTAACAATAATGAGGATAATAATAATAATAATAATAATAATAATAATAATCTTTAAAACTATGTAAACTTTTAGCTGCTTATATTTGCAAAATTGTTCAACTTTTAATTTAATAGTTTAAGGAAAAACACAGACTCCCATCCACTTTGTAGGTACTGCGAAACACGGCCCTTTTTGTTACCACAGTCAAAATGCAGTGTTTTTGCAATGCGGGTCCCCAGCCTTAATCTATTTCTTATAGCCTACATAGCCTGGTCTATAGTATATAGTGCACACACAGAATGAATGGTGCTATGTATTTTCTCCTTATTATAGGGCAGCGGTCTCATTGTTGCTTTCTATACTCCGCTTCAGATTCTTGACATTCTGCTGCTTCCTTCATTCTGCCAGTGTGCACACATTCCTGACTGTCACTTACTCAGATGTCCAAAATAGAAACATCAATATCTGCTGTCATGTGTTAGTGGAACACACAAGTTGTATGTTGGAACAGTGGCCTTTATATGTTGTCCTGCTCCATAATATAAATTCTGGACACGGTAAAATATGCCCTACTATAATTATGACTAGACCATATGTCAGGGGACATCACCCTTGTAGCCACACCTGATATGACAAATAATGCAGACGCAGCAGGTCTTATTTTTGCAGCCGATCTTCACTACTGGCATCAGGAAGCTCGGATCTTTGTAGAGATCAGCAAAGAAATCTTGTCCTAGACTGTTCGGGTTGTTGTACTTATGGATCAGTTATCACTACAGAGCCTACAACAAGTATTCACCCCTGAACTGTTTCTTGTTTTATTGTGTAGCAACTGTGAATCACATTCGAATGTATGACATTGTTTCACAATAACAAAAATATAACATAACTTATTTACAAGGAATAAAGGGGTTGTCTTTGGATTAAATATCTTTTGTTCTAATGCTTCTTTCTGTATTACTGTATTTATTTGGTCCTATTATCCCCAGGCACCACTTGGTGGTTACATCACCTCCATATTATTGGTGTGTAGCCAGAGCAATTTACTGTACTTGAAATCTCATTCAGCATTGTGATGTACACATCTCCATCTTATATGTATCGGCAAAATGTGCACTCTGCTTTTGTTATGTGTGATCTTAGCCTTACAGGAGTACTACGTTGTTTGCCTTAAAGCGTAACGAGACTTTCAGACAGCTTATGATTTTCGGGAAGTATTTGTGTCATTAATAAATTTTAGTGTCATATGAACCTTAGTTTATATGACACTAACCTTAGTGTCCTATAAAAGAAGAGAATCTCCTCTTTCATATGGCGCCAAAAGTGTGTATGATTTATAATGTCCAAGATATAACGGTTTTAAGTGAACCTCCGCCTCCTCTGCCATTTTAACTGCATAGCCTCGTACTCTATACACAGTAACAGTAAGTGAGAGGCAGAGACAGCTCTCAATACAGAAACAAGGGAAAGGGTAAAAAAAAATGCTGGATTTCACAGAAAGGATCCAAAATCCTACTATTATTAAAAACCTGAAAGTTTGGATGTTTGTTCTTTAATCACGCAAAGACGGCTGAATGGATTTGAATGAAATTTGGCACATAGATAGTTTGTCAGATCTTTGTGGTCCCTAGCCGCTCAGAGTACCTCAGATGAGTGGACGGAGGAGAGAAATGCACATATGACATCTCTGGGTGGGTCATTTGCGTCTGGTTTGGGCCTAATCGCCCTATGAATTCTCTTGATCTGGAATCCCCCTGCCTTTTCCTTACCCACTAAAGACTTGAATATGTCAGCAGCTACAGATGATAAAGAGTCAGAGGTGAACTTCTCTGGAAGGCCTCTTATACGGACATTTCTGCGTCTGTTTCTGTTTTCCAAATTTTCCAATAAAAGGTAGGAACAATTTCAGGCACGGTGCGAGGAACAAGTTCAGCAGCAGGCCAGCTTGATAGCTACCGAAGCATGCAGATCATCGATGCCAACAACACGCTCATTATATGGAGTCCCAAGCGAGCTGCTGAGATGCCGGAACAATTACAGGCACGGCGTGAGGAACAAGTTCAGCAAAAGGACAGCTTAAGAGCTGCCGAAATGCCAGAGCAGGCAAACCATCGATGGCAGAAATTTGCTGAAAATAGGCAGATCATCGACGCCAACAACATGAAGACAAAGTCGCGGGCAGAGGCTAGTGAGTTAATAAATTATATCACTAAATTTATTTACAACACAAAAACAAAAGTTGTTGGAAGGTTTGTGCTTTAAGTGTTACTGCTGCACAAACACTGTAGCTCCAGAGGATGGACCTCCCCCTTGTACTCCATGTGACCAACCATATCATGAACATTAGGTTAGTGTCATTGCTATTAGGCGTATGACCAATGTACGCATGTCATAGTCAAAGAATGATGCAGTGGTGACAAGATCTCTGCCGTAGAGGCCAATGCCAAATATACCTGTATTCAAAAATTACTTACGTTACAGAAAACCGTTTCACTATTCATTATATTGATGTCAGTATTTTATAGAAGTATCTTTGATAGTAATTACAGTAAATTTCAGAGATAGTAAAGAAAAAGTACATAAAAGATAATGTCCTTTTTTTTTTTTTTTTTTTTTTTTTTTAAACTCCAAGATGTTTTAGGTCCAAAAATTGATTAAGTTTTTTATAGCTCTTGTAATACCTTCATATCATCTGCCTGAACAATAAGTTAAATGGGTTTTCTGGGATTACAATACATTAACATCAAATTAGTAAGGGTCCAAATCTTGGGACCCTGTGCCAGCCCGCTATTAAAAGGAGCTTGCTTCATATACCTGCAAAATGTCCACTTAGGCCACATGCTCATAGAGGAATCCAGACCAGATAGTCCATATTTCCTGCCTCGGCTCAGTTCAGTGACCCAGACTCCCTACATCATATTGATCTATGATGTCAGGATTCTCTCCTTTAGCTTAGCTCAACCATTCCATACTGTACATGCAGCAATCCCTTATAGGTCGGGTTCACACAGGTTTTTTGGTCTGGTGCCTGAGGCGGAGGCTGCCTCAGGTTCTGGACCAAAATACAGGTGGCCACGACTGGATGCCGCTGCAGTGCACTCCGGATTAGGCCCAAATGAATGGGCCTAGTCGGGAGGGGGAATGTCTTCAGGCGGATGTCGCAAGGCGAATCCGCCTCAAAGAATGAGTATGTCGCTTCTTTTTTCAATGGGAGCCGTCTTTTTTGGTCAGGATTTTGAGGCGCATACGGCCTCAAAATCCTGACCAAAAAACCCCGTGTGAAATTACCCATAGGAAGCCTGGAGGCCTGGACTCTACTACTTGGTGCAGTGCTGAAGGGGCCTGCAGGATACCTGATGGTGGTGATCGTCTCCTCCATAGGGCAGATCCTAGTTGTCAGCCCACCTGAGCCTGATAGAGGTTCAAGTGCCCATGATGTTCATGCAGGACTAAGACTCAGGAAACACATAGTATGTAGGAAAACAAGATAACTCTTAACTTTACTCAAGGTAGAATGCAATATCACAGCTCCACACATAGAGGTACAATTTTTACAGTTTTGCCACTGTAAGTTGTGGCTGAGCTAGTAGACGATTATTTCATCTGCAGTCTGTGCTTTTCTACCTGAGATAGTCTCTACTCCTTCTAAGTGCCACTCTCTTTCAGTCACCTATAGTGCAGATTGCTTTGTCCATCCTGTGGCTCAGATGAGTTACCCTGAGACCCATGTACAATTTACGCTGGGTTCACACCAGTGTTCGGGTCTCCAATTTCAGTTTCCTGTGCATGCAGAAGACGGAAACCTGTCATGCCGAGTCCGGCTATGAGCACTGGTGAGCTTTTTATGCTCTCCATGGCAAAACCGTTTTTTTTAAAACCGGACACAGAGTACTGCATGTCCGACTCTGTGCCCGGTTAAAAATAAACAGTGCATAAAACGCTCACGGGAGCCCACAGCCGGACACTTTTCAAACCCATTCAAATGAATAGGTTTGAAAAATGCCGTCCAGTCTCCGTTTCCTGCCCAGTTTTGGGCAGGAAACGGAAACCTGAAATCGGAGACCCTGGGCGCAGATGTGAACGAGCCCTGATCCTTTGTTATATTGACTAGGCCAGGACAGCCTTCTTTCTCCAGACTATGATTGTTTTGCAGCGCTGCTCTGACTGGAAGGTCTCCTAACCAGGGAGAGGTCATACCCTTGCACTCCTTCCCTGCTCCAGAACTCTGAGCAGGTTGCACCAAATCTCTCCCCCCCCATTCAGATTGTAACAGATCATTTAAGGGGACAAACACTTATTATATACATACAATAGAACAGATTACTATACAGTCACAGAATATACAGTATCAACAAACTATATACATTTTGCAGTAACCTGGTGGGATACTGTATATATAGTATAGGACAGTAGAGCTACGGTGAGAGAGTGATTTCTGGCATCATAGATCACTGGACTGAGTTTGGGCCTGGAAATCTGGCTGATTTTTGGCTGATGCAGATTCCTCTATATCCATGGACAAAACAAGCTCACGCTCAGTACAACTCAAAGATTTACTTTAAATAATAAGATGTTACTATATACTTAGCAGAAGTATAATTTTCTAAGCCATAAGCTCTTTTAGAGGTGGTCAGTGTCACAGTGAACACAGTTTTTTGTGTCAAGATGCAGTCTCGATCTTGAGAAAATCTGATGCAACAAATGAGCTATTCAGTGCACCCGGAGAATGGCCATGTGTACAAAAGCACCTGTTTTGCCTGTGGTCACACACTGGGACATGTCAATTTTTATGTTGGTTGGTGAGCACAGGTGCTGTGACAGTAGCAGTCACACCATGCGTGAATTGAACAGCATATTTGAAGATTATGGCCAGGGCCCCATGTTGAGAATATGCAGTATTTTACAGTACCTGCATAAAGGATGGGATTCTAGCTAATCCCATCCACACATTACAGAAAAAAACCTGAAGTGGAAATGCTGCAACTTCTAAAATACTCACGTTTTGTAAATCGCAGCGTATCAATGTATCCTACGGAAATGCTGGTACTGTCTTTATAGTTATAATAGAAGCAGGAAGACTTTCAGTGAAAAGCGCTGCAGAAAAAACAAGATGCGTTTCCGACTTGCTTTTTTTCTGTAGTGCTCTTTGGCCGCGGCTCACTAACTGGGGCCTTAGCTTAAAAGTTGATTTTGTCAGCAGCAAGATTGCACTTTGACACAAAAAGATATATTTACTATGTCACTAACTGCTCCTAGGCTCAATGCAAAATCTGTAAAAAGGCTCCCACCTACCATGTGCCATTTTATAATACTCCTCTTAGGCTAATTCCTGCCTGTACAGACTTTCTCTCCACCAGTTTTAGTATGAAAACGGCAGACTCCCAATGGACTCCCAACGGACCCCATTATAGTCAATGTTTTAGCAGTCCGGCCCCCCAATCTGAACAATGGAGAGCCCAGCGCAGATGTGTACCTAGCCTTACATGTGTGAGTGAGTTTTGTGCCCCATCAGATACCAGGGGTTGGATGTGACTGCTACTGCTATAGCTACACCCCTGATCAATGCTCTTGTTAAACCCAGTAATACTCATGTTTCTATTTGATGTGGTTAAATATAAGTAGGATACTGTAAATGAATGTATCCTTTATTACTGTAATGATTCCGAGAGGCTGAGGAAGAGAATAGGGATGGGTGGTTTTAGAGTGACATATACTTTGTTACATATTTTGATATCTAATAGGAGACACGGTAGATTAGGTTGACAGGATAGCTTTGCAGTGCCAGCAGTGAGTGAGGGCACGTCTTGCCTGCAGACATTCCTAACATGACAGCAGCTGGACGTGATACTGCAGTGCTCTGAATTATAATAGCGGTTCTGTTCTGCAGTGGAAATGGCAGCTAGGATGTATTATGTGTGGCACATTAAGCCCCATTTGACTTGCCACTATGCCAGAAAAGGAGTTACATTGTAAAGCTCCTTGGCTCCATTGCTATCCTGATGCCATGTGTCTTGTTATTCAATCAAAATTAACAATCGCTGTAACCGCCGGATTGAAATGTAATTCATAGCAGCTTCCTCCCCCTGCAACTTATGCATTATTCAGGGCACAATCACAGAGATGCAGCAGAAACTGTACAACCACTTCACTTGACAGAAAAATGTTAAATGACTTGTATATCTTGAATTAACATATATATATATATATATATATATATATATATATATATATATATATACGAAAAATAACGCATAGAGAAAAAATTGTTGGAATTGAACAAAAGTTTGCAATATAAAATGTATGAATGATGGCGGTGATATATGTAAGTGATCACAATATTAGAGAGAAAGGAGAAGTTCATTGCGGAAAATATGTTACAGCTGGGACTACAGATCCTGCACACTCATTCACTATAAAAACAGATATACTAACTGGTCCAATAAATACTCAATGGTCGATAAACAGAGAGGCAAGGAAGTGTTGCAATATGGTGGAGACATTCCTAGGAAAGCCTTGCCATGAGTGGGTGAGCAGTATCCTGCTGAAAATGCAAGTTGGCAACACACATGTCCAGAGGATCACCGAGCTGTTATTATCACCACTAAGACTGGCTGACTGTTGTACGCGTTGCTTCCCAGATCATAACACAAGCAGTTGGGGCAGTGTGTCATACCATAGCAGGGGGAGGATGGAAGTTCTCACCATGAGCCTCCATACTCGAATCTGAACATTGTCAGATCTCAAATAGAATCTGGATTCTTTGCTAGTTTTCTCAGCCATGACACTACAAATAATGGTGACGGAGGGTGGTTGTCGAGGGTAGGACATATAATGGATGCTGTGACACCAAATTGCCTTCTAAGCACCTGGAAAAGGTCCAGGCAAAGACAGCGGTATGTAATGAAGGTGCCATTTGTGTTTGGATGGTGGACAAGCAAACAGTGTGAGGTGCTCCTGCTTGTTGGTGGATTACATGATCCTCTCTTCTGCCTGGGCCCTGTTCACAGTGTGTTCATGCTCTCACCTAACCAATGTTCCAAATAACGCCTAACAACTAGGTCATAACAACGTAGATGCTGGGCAATAGGTCTAAACAATTATTCTGCTTGTCCAATGATACGCCCCCATTTAAAAGTCTGTTGCCCTTGAGTGCATTGTAGGGGCATGTTTGGAATTCAGCAATCTCTTGTCAAGACAGTATTTTTATAGGGCTGTGAGGGAAACATGTTTACTTCTTCTTGTGACAAGACCCAGGGTCTAATCTACATATACACACACACACTTAACTATTTATATACATATATATTCTTGTGACAAGATCCAGTGTCTAATATGTATATATACACACACACACACACACACACATTCATATATACATTCCTTCTTACAACTTTGCATTGTTACACTATTACTCTAGGATTCTATTCCAGAAATGTATGAATGACGACTGGGTGTTCCCATTCCTTACGTCAAAGAGGTGTGCTGCTACAAAGTCTGATACTGATATATTTTTGCAGTTTGTATTCCCCATCAAATTCTGGAGCATCTTTTGCTAGAAATCGGTGTTGCACTGTTTCTTTGTTATTCCTCCACACAATATGTAAATAAAATGGACAGCTGGGCGTTACCATTTCTATTGTGAGTCTATACACAGTCTGAAAATTTCACCATTTCATACTGTGTAGGGACACCCCACAAATGATAACACCCACTTGTCAATTTATTTATAAATCTCCAGGAGGAATAACAGAGGAATAGCGCAATATAGCAGACATATGAGAAGGTGAGACCAGTCATCTTTGGGATTCTTTAATCTGATGACTGAACCTGAGATATTTATCTCTATATGATAATCTTAATAAACCTTCATACATATATATTTACTTCTTAAAGGGACCTGACACAATGACAGACCTAATACATTAAAAACACTAATATTATATTATGTTGGTGGATACAATTACACCTATTAGGGTAAGTTCATACATGGTTTTTTGGTCTGGAACCTGAGGCAGAGGCCGCCTCAGGTTCCGAACCAAAAACCAGGTAGCCGCGACTGAAAGCTGGTGCACTGCATCAGCATCCAGCCGTGCACTCTGCTCCGGATTAGGCTCAATAAATAGGCCTAGCCAGGAGGAGGGAGTGTCTTCAGGCCGAATCTCGAGGCAACTCCGCCTGAAGAATGAGCATCTCGCTTCTTTTTCCTGGAGCCAGAACAAACCGCTCCCGGAGAAAAGAACTGAGTGGCTCCCATTGATTTCAAAGGGAGCCGTCTTTTTGGTCAGGATTTTGAGGAGGATACGGCCTCAAAATCCTGACCAAAAAACCTTGTGTGAACTTACCCTTAAAGGGGTATTCCCATAACTCTTGTTCTGTAGCCTGCAGGCTCTGTGCTCTGTTCACTTCCTGGATTTCTCTGCACATTGGTGGGTGGGGTTTAACTTGCTCTGCTATCTGCCATGTTTGCAGTCAGTAATGAGGGATTGGTTGTAAATGCATTACCACAGTATAAAGCTGATGTGGAAACTGATGTAGCAGAGCTGGATTTGAGTCAGCTTGCATTACATACAGAGGTAACAGACTCCTTATCTCAGCCAAATTCAATTAAACTGGCTGATAAGTGGAAAAGCTGAAGATAGACAGCCCAGTAATCCCAGAGCTCTCACCTCCCCCCTCCCCTATCTGAGGAGTTCTGTTGCTTGTCAGCCCCTCCCTCCCCCCCTGAGAGCAGGCAGCTACATCACTTGGGAAATGAGCAGATAAACCCAGTGGCCATAGAGAGTGAGAACAATGGAGTGAATAAATTAAGATAGTGGTCAAACAAAGCAATTTTGATAAAGCAATGTATTTAGGAAAAGTCTTTAAACCACATAAACTAGCAGTATAGATAGGATGCTTTTCATGGGACAACCCCTTTAAACTCGGCCCCAAAGTGCTAAGCAGAAGGGCTGAATCTTTTAGTACTATAAGATAACATGGTCTATTGCATGATCCCTCTTGGTCAGAGAAGTAGGGTGCATATCTAATCTTCGTACAATACTATAATAATACAAGTGACTCCAAAAAAAACAAAAAACAAACAAACAAAAGTGCTTAACTTTTTAGCTACTTCCCCTTCATATGGCACTTTGGAGGGCCATTTCAGTAAAACATCCCACTGATGTAAGAGGTTTGTAATAGCAGCAGGCTATTTATACAATGCAATCTAGATGAAAAGCATGCACTCGCATTCAAATAGTAAAATGTAGCTTGTATATGATGGTATTCAATGTTCTCCATACATGCTGCAGATGTAAAAGTCAAGAAATAGCTCATTCATACTGTTTACCATACAGTATTCAGGCAGTATACTATGCATCCATCTCTGTGCATATAGAAGGACAATCACAGGAAGTCCCTAGAAAAGTCTGCCCTTGGCAGTGTCCTTGACTTTCATTATGGATCATGTGAATGCTACCTCTTTCATTATTCTGTATACTGAATGAAATTTTCATTATTTACTCCCTGGCTTTTATGTTTACTATGTATTGAAAAGGTAACAATGAACAGACAAAGACATTGCACTACACGTGAGTCCCCGGAAATCAAAGCACCACTGCAGCATCTGCAAACACATGGCACTGTAGATATCACTGCTCCTAGGCAAGTTACTACAGGCAATATAAAGACCCATTATTTAAGCGGTGCATGTTTTTCTCAATGTGGATTTCTCTCCTTGTAAGGCGTCTTTACACATTCCGGTTTTCAGAGGCAGTTTTGAAGTCAAAACCATGTGTGAAAGTATAGAGGACATGTGCTACTAATCTTAATTTTTTTTCATTTCCACTCCTGGCTTTGGCTTTAAGGCCAGGGCCCCGCATGGTGCAAATGGCAGTGTTCTATAGTCACTGTGTAGTGGATGGGATTCTAGAGAATCCCATCCCCACATTGCATGAAAATACACGCTGTGGACTGGCTGTGATTTCCAAAACCGTTGCGGTTCTGGAAATCGTGGCATGTCCAATATACCTAGCAAAATGCTGACAGTTTCCCTATAGGTATAATTGAAGCAGAAAGTCTGCAGAGGAAACCTCTGCAAACTTTCTGTGAAAAGCGCTACAAAGCTAGCAAAGACGAGCCTGCAGTAAATCAACGCTGGTTCTGCAGCAGGCTCGTCCTTGCTAGTTGGGAGAGCTGGCAGCTTGCTGTTACGAGGGAGCTTACTTTTTCTCATAGGAATGAATTGACCAGCGTTGATTGGCCAGTGTAGAGCATTCGGCCAATCAACACTGGTTCTGCCGGAGGCTCATCTGTGAGGAGGCAGAGTCTAAGATCAGACCACAGCAGTCTCCATTGTGGTCTGATTTTAGACTCTGCCTCCTCACAGACGAACCTCCTGCAGAACCAGCATTGATTGGCCGAATGCTGTACACTGGCCCATCAACGCTGGCTAATGCATTCCTATGAGAAAATGTCTGCTCTCACATAAACACAAGCTGCTAGCTCTCCCCATACAGTACGTGATTTAGTGTACAACGGCTTGGAACTGAGAAAGACTGTATTGTACTGTATATGGTACAGTCTTCCTCCGTTCCGAGCCGCTGCACACTAAATCACGTTGATCCATTCCTACTCGGCGTCGTATGGTACATGTTTCCGACTTACGTCGAAATTCGGTTTACGATGCCGTGTAAGAACGGATCAACGTCGTAAGTCGAGGACTACCTGTACTTTAGGAAGGCTACTTCATTTAGTTAACTATTTATTGCTTGCATATATATTAGTGCCTGTTAAGTGTAGCTACATCGTCCATTTATTTTACTACTAGCTTCTGCCTGCGACTTTGTCTACGTGTTATTGGCGTCAATGATCTGCCTATATTCAGCAAATTGCTGCCGTCGATGGTTTGCCTGCTCCAGCGTTTTGGCAGGTCTTAAACTGTCCTCCTGCTGAACTTCCTCACACTATATAATGAGCGTTTTGTTTGTGTCGATGTTCCACCTGCTCCGGCGTTTCGACAGCTGTCAAGCTGGCCTGTCACTGAACACGTTCGTCGCGCTGTGCCCAGGATTGTTCTGGCATCTCAGCAGCTCGCTGGGAAGCCATATAACGTGCGTGTTGTTGGTGTTGATGATCCGAATGCTCCGGCGTTTTGGCAGTTCTCAAGCTAGCATGTAGCTGAATCTGTTCCTCACGCTGTGCCTGTGATTGTTCCGGCATCTCAGCAGCTCGCTGGGAAGCCATATAATGAGTGTGCTGTTGGCGTTTACGATCCGCATGCTCCTGCGTTTCGGAAGCTCTCAAGCTGGCCTGTCGCTGAATCCGTTCCTCACGCTGTGCCCATGATTATTCCGGCATCTCAGCAGCTCGCTGGGACACCTTATAATGAGTGTGTTATTGGTGTTGATGATCCGCCTGCTCCAGCGTTTCGGTGCCACAATTGATCGGTGCTGATATATGACTGGCCATCAATACTATAGAGCTGTAATACCTTTTTAGGCTAAGGCCCCACATAGCGGGCCACAGCCAACAAGCGTGGTTAGAAAAACCGCGGACATCACTATTCTTTCCTGCAGCACTTTTCACAGAGAGACCACAGCGTTTTCCGCTGCAGATTTTCTGCTTCAATTATACCTAAAGGGAAACCGCTGGCGTTTACATAGGTATAAGTGACATGCTGCGATTTCCAAGGATACAATGCTTTTAGGAAATGCAGCATTTCCACTGTGTGCATTTTTCTGCAATGTATGAATAGGATTCGCTATTTACTTTGAAGGGACTGAAAAACGCTGTGTTTTTTGCCATGGCATTAAACCACTTGGGGCCATGGACCTAAACCTGGGAGCAAGGCACTCTCCACCAAATTGGTGAATGTCAAAAAAAAAGTATACCGAGTTTACTAGCCTATGCACTTCTTCATATGCAACAGGAAATTTTCACGACATATGACATCACAAACGAGGAATGAATTGAGCTACTGTAAATATCAATTACTACTGTGTTTTCTGAAAATAAGATCTAACCCGAAAATAAGTCCTAGCATGATTTTTCAGGATTTTTGGAGTATGCTTGAAATATAAGTCCTACTCGGAAAATAGGTTACAGTACATTAAAAAAGTGTCCAGGCAGCTATACATGTAAAAAAAAAAGTAAACAGAATACAGCAAAACTGATACAGTAGACTCCTAGTCAAAGAAAGCGGACCCCCCCCCCCAAAAAAAAAAAAAAAAAAAAAAAAAGAATCCAGTGCCAGGCTCTTACACACAGAACAGGTAGTCCACACTCCACTCCCGAGCATTGTGATTGCTTCCAGTCACCAGAGGGAGCTACACTTGGCTGCAGTGGAATGGCAATGGAACTGACAATGACATGTGTTTGACAGGGGTGTTGCAGATCTGTGTGTGAGAGATTCATGCATCATTGGTACTTGCCAACTCTAATTGTTTCGAGCCTAATGGGACCTGTTTTGGGGGGATTGTTCCTCCTAATATTAAATGCTGTGGTATTTTCAGAGTAACACAGCATATAATAGAATGGTCTATTACTAGAGATGAGCGAACAGTGTTCTATCGAACACATGTTCGATCGGATATCAGGGTGTTCGCCATGTTCGAATCGAATCGAACACCGCGTGGTAAAGTGCGCCAAAATTCGATTCCCCTCCCACCTTCCCTGGCGCCTTTTTTGCACCAATAACAGCGCAGGGGAGGTGGGACAGGAACTACGACACCGGGGGCATTGAAAAAAATTGGAAAAAGTCATTGGCTGCCGAAATCAGGTGACCTCCATTTTAGACGAATAGTGGATTTCAAATCCGGGTCATATGAGAATGTGAACTTTGTGACTATGAGACAGGGATAGCTGTACAGGCAGGGATAGCTAGGGATAACCTTTATTTAGGGGGGAATGTTATTAAAAATAACTTTTTGGGGCTCTATCGGGTGTGTAATTATGATTTTTGTGAGATAAACTTTTTCCCATAGGGATGCATTGGCCAGCGCTGATTGGCCGAATTCCGTACTCTGGCCAATCAGCGCTGGCCAATGCACTCTATTAGCTTGATGAAGCAGAGTGTGCACAAGGGTTCAAGCGCACCCTCGGCTCTGATGTAGCAGAGCCGAGGCTGCACAAGGGTTCAAGCGCACCCTCGGCTCTGATGTAGGAGAGCCGAGGGTGCACTTGAACCCTTGTGCACCCTCGGCTCTGCTACATCAGAGCCGAGGGTGCGCTTGAACCCTTGTGCACACTCTGCTTCATCAAGCTAATAGAATGCATTGGCCAGCGCTGATTGGCCAGAGTACGGAATTCGGCCAATCAGCGCTGGCTCTGCTGGAGGAGGCGGAGTCTAAGATCGCTCCACACCAGTCTCCATTCAGGTCCGACCTTAGACTCCGCCTCCTCCAGCAGAGCCAGCGCTGATTGGCCGAATTCCGTACTATGGCCAATCAGCACTGGCTAATGCATTGTATTGGCGTGATGAAGCAGTGCTGAATGTGTGTGCTTAGCACACACATTCAGCTCTACTTCATCGGGCTAATAGAATGCATTGGCCAATCAGCGCTGGCCAATGCATTCTATTAGCGTGAACTGAGATTGCACAGGGGTTCTAGTGCACCCTCGGCTCTGCTACATCAGATTGCTACATCTGATGTAGCAGTGCCGAGTGTGCATCAGATGTGTAGTTGAGCAAAACTGACTCAGCACTGCTAAGTCTCTGCATTCGCATAGGAATGCATAGGCCAGCCTTCGGCCAATCAGCGCTGGCTCTGCGGGAGGAGGCGGAGTCTAAGGTCGGACCTGAATGGAGACTGGTGTGGAGCGATCTTAGACTCCGCCTCCTCCAGCAGAGCCAGCGCTGATTGGTCGAGTTCCGTACTCTGGCCAATCAGCACTGGCCAATGCATTTCTATGGGGAAAAGTTAGCTTGCGAAAATCGCAAACTGACAGGGATTTCCATGAAATAAAGTGACTTTTATGCCCCCAGACATGCTTCCCCTGCTGTCCCAGTGTCATTCCAGGGTGTTGGTATCATTTCCTGGGGTGTCATAGTGGACTTGGTGACCCTCCAGACACGAATTTGGGTTTCCCCCTTAACGAGTTTATGTTCCCCATAGACTATAATGGGGTTCGAAACCCATTCGAACACTCGAACAGTGAGCGGCTGTTCGAATCGAATTTCGAACCTCGAACATTTTAGTGTTCGCTCATCTCTATCTATTACCAAACAAGAATTGTCTAAGCTTATAAATGTAAGTTTTTCAAAACTAAAATCAAGAAAAACATTAAGGATCTACAAACATATCAGAAAGAAACCAGCACCACCCATCGGGGAGACATGACACAACCTTGTGTGGCGTGCTCCATCCTTAGTCACTGCCGCATCCACTCATTTTCCTATAAGTAATTACAATTTCAATTTGTTCTGCTTTCCTGTATAGGAATCAGAGTGACAAGCGATCAGCCATGCAGAGTGAATCACCAACAGGGCGCCCGGCACAAGGCAGCATTTTAGGAAAAATATCCTAAAGGGCATCTGTGTTTGTATAATTGATAAGCTGGCGAGCAAATAATTGTTATGACATTTTCCTGCAGCCTTACAATTGAAACACGTCTATGTTATCCAGTAAGCAGATAATAAGAATACAGATGTAAGAAGGGTGCTTGTCGTTAGATACAACGTGTATATCACAATGTGATAACTGATCATTTCTGCAGTACAGCTACTTTAGAGGAAACATGTTACAATGGAGTAGATGGTTTAGAAATCACATTTCTACAGTGTGGCTGAAAGCCATCCGATAGGTAGAAGCATGCTCTGTCCCCTTGTTCTTATTTTTTCACCTTTGACTCAAAAAAAAAAAAAATTATTGCTTAAAAAAATAAATAAAAAATGTGGTATTAATGTGTTTTAGGCTAAAGCCCCATGTTGTGAAAACACAGCTTTTTTTAATGCAGATTTTGCTGCTTTTTTTTTTCTTTCTTATACTTCTACCTTCAGCACAATCCATTCCTGGCTTTGGCTCAAAAAACTGCAGCAACAAAAGCTGTATTTTCTCGTGAGGTCTCAGAATCCGCCTCAAAATCCTGCTCCAAAAAACGCCTCACCATACAATCCTATGTAACCTGCTTTTTATTTTTTTTTTCCAAGCAGAAAAAAGAAGTGACATGTCCATTCTTCAGGTGTTTTCTGCCTGAAAAAATCAATGGGAGGTGGAAAAACCGATAGCGTTTTTTTTAGGCAAAATCACCAGGGGGATTTTCCGCCTCCCATTGACTTGCATTGATTTTTTCAGGTGAAAAACGCTTCAAAAAATGCCTCAGGAATTTACCTGAGAGGATTTTTCCTGACCAGAAAACTCTGTGTGAACTCAGCCTCAGGGTCCATTCCCACAAAGCTTTTCGGCGAGGATTTTGATGCTGAATCTGCCTCAAAATCAGCCTCCAAAAAAGTCTTCCAATAGAGTTTTATTGGGAGGCTTTTTTTGGAGGCTGTTTTTGAGGCGGATTCAGTGTCAAAATCCTCGCCAAAAACTGTGTGCGCGCATTGACCTTTACTGGATTAGAAAAGATTGGCACCACACCTTATCAATGTTTTTTAATCCTGGATAATACTTTTGAAAGTGAAGCCAAATGTTGCAGAAAACCTGTGTGTTTCATTGCAGATTTTGCTGCGTTTTTTTGAGCCAAAGCCAGAAGTGAATTTAACAGGAGTGAGAAATATCAATGCTTCTTTTACATTTCCCATTTCTTTTGAAACAACTCTTGGCTTTGGCTTAAAAACCCACAGCAAAATTTGATACCAAAAAAACTCTGCAGCCTGTGGTTTCATCTATGGGTGCGTTACATGAGCATCAGAAGCCACCTATGAGGTTTGTGATTTATCAATGCGCTCCAACCTGGCTTGCCATTGCCTCAAGTGACAAGTTTAGGTACGGCCTGGCTAGTCATGGAACAGTCATAAACAACTGGGGTGGCCTAAGTGGTCACAAATGTGTAACAGTGCTCCTAAAATAAAATGATACACAAAAAAATATAAAAAGTGTGGTTTTTAATGCACTTTATCTAATGTCGTGGCAGTATTCAGCCTTTATGCCTTTCTGTAACCTTGCTTTTAAGATTGTTTGGGTACCAAAATTTAGAGTCTGCGGCCATTTGGTCACAAAGACCATGAACCAGGATCTGCTATTTCTTAAAGAGGACCTTTCACCATATCCGGGCACAGGCAGTGTTATATACTGCCAGAAAGCTGACAGTGCGCTGAATTCAGCGCATTGTTGGCTTTCCCGATCTGTGCCCGGTGTGAAGAGCTTACGGCCCGGTACCGTAGCTCTTCTATGGTCAGAAGGGCGTTTCTGACCATTAGCCAGAGACGTCCTTCTGCCTCTCGGCGCCAATCGCGCTGTGCTGTGGAGCCGGGAGGAACGCCCCCTCCCTCTGCTCACACAGCTTGTCCATAGACTAGCATTATCAGGAGAGGGAGGGGGCGTTCCTCCCGGCTCCACAGCACAGCGCGATTGGCGCCGCGAGGCAGAAGGACGTCTCTGGCTAATGGTCAGAAACGCCCTTCTGACTGTAAAGCGCTACGGTACCGGGACCAATAGCGCTTTACACCGGGCACGGATCGGGAAAGCCGACAGTGCGCTGAATTCAGTGCACTGTCAGCTTCCTGGCAGTATATAACACTGCCGCCTGTGCCCAGATATGGTGAAAGGTCCTCTTTAAAATCAGAGGACATTGCAGCTTCCACATCCCACAGAATGAACTTCATGATGTCTAGTTGTATTAAAGTATAACTAATACAAATAGGAATGTAGCTGTCCTACATATGTATATACTTAATACTTATATATGACTTTAGTTTATAACCAGACTAAATACTAAATTATTTATAGGGTTGTAGATTGACTTCAGGACATTCAAATAAAAGATCAAGCATGTCATATGGTAATGGCTTATCAGTAGGAAATGTCATAAATGACTGATCAGGCTGTGTCAAAATGTTGGATGAAGGCCATGAAAAAGAAGTAGAAGAGTAAACAGGTTAAGCATGTGGGATTGTCAGTCCATTACAGTAGGAAAGGTTGAGCCACTGCATGTTCAGCTTGGTCTTTCTCCTTTTCTCTTCCCTTTCTTGGCCTTTACTCGCTATATTAACTATCAAAATCAGGGTCACAAAACATCCTTGCTTCAGATAGGTGGATTCCTAAGGATATGCCATAAAGATCTATGGTAAAACTACCCCTTAAATCTAAACAATCCAAAAGTCCAGTGGCAGTCCTACTCACGGACAGACAGCCTTCCTTGTCTAACCCTAGATTCACCCGACTGTGTTACTCAGTCCATGTATTTACCAACCCGAACTTCATGCCAAGAGAGGAACTCCCAGCATAAAGGCTCGTCACATGGGCTAGAGGGGGCGGATTTTGGCACTGAATCCACCTCAGAATCCGCCCCTGACAATAGAGGTCTATGCAGACAGCTAGCTTCCTATTTTCCGTGAGCGGTATGTTGCCGCTCACGGAAAAAAGAAGCGAGCTGCCCTTTCTTCAGGCAGATTCTGTGGCTGATTCAGCCCCGGTGTCCGCACTATTCATTTGGGCCTACTCCGGAGCGGGAAGCTGAGACTGACGGAAACTGCGATAGTCGCGGCAGGCGCATTTTGGTCTTATATTGACGCAGCTTCCCATGTCAAAATCAGGACCAAAATACGCCATCCAGTGCCCCATGTGAACGGGGCCTAATGGTTATCTATAGTGCTATGAGTCCCTGCCTCCCATCCAGCAATATACTGTTCCATATCGATTACATTATAGAACAGCATGTCACTGTGAGGCAGGGACTTCTAGTGGCAGTATAGATAGCTAGCAGTTCCTCTGCCAGCATACTGTTCAGGCCAGTAAGTCCAGCAAACACAAGGACCCAGTTTCATGGATAAAACTTTGTGATGCAAATCTAGGGTAAGCGTGCATACAGAGATAGCAGGCAAACACTGAGTAGGACTGTCCACTGGGCTCTTAACACCAGAATGTTAAATGAATAAATGATTAATAAATTGAATATTTCCGCACAAAACTAAACATACACCTGCCTGCAGACTGGACTGCATTTTCAAGGTGACAGGTTCTCTTTAATATTGATAGTGTACAGTTATAAAGAGCGCACACATCTAGATTTATTTCCCCTTACCTTAGTTTGTATGAATAGTTTTAGCAGTGGTATTTATATGTACTCTTGGAGATTACGTACAGTTTGTAAAGTTTTATTGTAGTCATTGAGCCAGATCCATCATAGTGGAGGACATATTAGTAGTAGGATCAGTTGAAATCTCTATGGATCAAAAAGTGTGTTTAAAGAGTTTGAAAGTTCAATGTAATGAGAGTAAGATGGGGACTGGTTTATATCACTAAAAAGTAACAGTAAGCTATAGCAGAAGTAACAGTTAGAAAATTAAAAAAGAAATGCTACCCTATTGGTTTGTACATGTCCATGCCATACTTGCAAGGTAATGTCACTTGCTAATAATCTCCAGAAGTGACACATGGGAATCTGTCACATTACATGTGCAGTCCTATCCGCAGGGAGGATGATGTACAGCGGAATAAGCTAAGAAGATATATCAATTTTTTAATATTATTATTATAATTTATAGTTAATATTTTGTGCTTACGAGTCCAGTGGGCAGTCCTACTTGTAACTGGCAGCTATTAATGTATCTAGTCATGCAGGGAAGGCTGTTAATAAGTGAATAGGACCATGGACTGAACTCCTAAGTGTGGAATGAACCTGAATTTAAGTAACCAATACTCAAAGCTTCTGATATTCTCAACAATCCATAAATTGCGCTGCCCACTTGCTCAATAATTGTCTAAACAGCTGCCCTGTCTGCTTACGCATTACCCTGATCTAATAGGACTGCAACATGAAAGGGAACTTGTCATTAACTTTTGGGAAACTAAACCACCCACAGGTCCTAATGGATGGGAGGTTTAGAATCTAAATAGTCGTATCTTTACACTGTATATGAAATTAAACATAAAAAACCTACTGTATACAATCGAGTATAAGCCGACCTGAATATAAGACAGGCCCCTAATTTTACTACAAAAAAACTAGGAAAACTTATTGACTCCAATATAAGCCTGGGGGTAAATGCAGCAGCTACTGGAAAATTTCAAAAATTAAAATGGTCGGAATTTTGGGTGCAGTAGATGCTGGGGAAGGGGAGGGGGGGTTTTGGTTGTTTGTCTGCCCCTTCCCTGAGCTTGAGGACTGTTTTTTTCTTCCCACACTTGGAATTCAGCCTGGCTGAATATAGGGTATCTGCGGTGCTCCTATTAACCCCTTCCCGACGGAACAGGAGCACTGCAGATACCCTATATTCAGTAGACCAGGCACTGTCAGACACACGGATACCTAATGTGTATCACAATAATTTTCTACTTTTATATGTATTCTAGGGAAAGGAATGATTTATAACTTTTACTTATTTTATATTTTATGATATTTTTTTTAAAGTTTCTTTTTTTCCCCCACTATTTTATTGGAGATTCTATACATTACTATTGCGGCTGGTCATAGACACCCCCCCCAAAAAAAAAAAAATATATATATATATATTTTTTGCTTGTCTCGAGTATAAGCCAAGGGGGGCTTATTCAGCACAAAAAATGTGCTGAAAAACTAGGCTTATACTCGAGTATATAATTTCATAGAAATTAGTCCAATGCATCTCATCAGACTCATCTCTATGACTATGCTGATCCTCAATAAAGCCAAGAACATAAACAACCGGCTAGTCTTTGAGTGCAGTGGGATCCAGGCAAGTATAGAATATAAAAAATAAATACATAAACTGCATCCACAGACAGTATTAAAGGGAACCAGCCATATGGAAAATGCTGTTCAATGTGGGAGGGCAAGTTATAGAGCATAAGGAGCTGAGTGGATTGATAGATAATTTTGTGGGAAAAGATTCATGTATTCATTATAGTTTCTTATGTTGTGACCTTTATTATAAAGTCGAGGAGGTGGTCCTATCGGGGATGGACCCTATCTCTGTATTCACTGTCATAGGAACAGGTTGTCGTTCACTAATTCCGCCTGCTTGATTTCAAGATAGAAGGAGCTGAAATTTCAATGGCTTAAGAACAAATTCTACTGAATCTTTCCCCACACACCTATACAGTATATCAATATACTCAGCCTCTCCTGCTCTATAACATTCTGCCTGCAGATTGCACTGCATTTTCAAGTGTCAAGTTTCCTTTAAGATAGGACATTAAGCTACCAATCCTAAAGGACTCAGATCTGTGGGTGTTCTAGTGTCCCAAAAGTCTGTGACAAGTTCCCTTTAATACATTACAAAAATGAAAACAAAATCTACTAGGATTGTGAATTATGTATTGTCAAAGGACGCCACATACTAAATCACCTTGAGTAACTTCACTGCAAGTGGAAATCCCACAGCTTGCTCTCTGGAAAATGCTACTTTAGATTTGCAGGATTCTCCATATTTAGCAAGAAGACAAATACAGCAACTAATAATTTCTTTCAATGACACATGCACACATTCTAAAGCTCTGTACCCTCTAAACATAGTATAGAAACCTGAGCACATACAACATGAAAAGGAACTTGTCACTTGCCAGAAGGCACTAGTGCTCCCTCTGTGATGAATTACCATGTTGGTGACCAATTTCACACCATCTGCTTTCACAGCAGCATTACTCATCCATGCATCTATATTCTAGAAAGTGAAAAATGAGATGCACATACATTCAGGCACCTACAGACGTGGAAAGGAAAGTAACCAGGAATATTTAGTTCAGGTACAAGTACAGAGTTCAGTATAATCTCTGAACCAATGTAAACCCAAATCCAGAATATAGTCCATAACATGATATACTGTATATCACATCCCTCATACACATAAGATATTGTATACAATAAGGATAGGGAGAAACAGCTGTTTTCTGGCAAAATCGTACAGCCATTTGATCAATTTTTTGGTTGCATTGCAATTATCATTGTCCCAAGTGGCCTCTCCCCCAAAGAGTATGATTGGTTTGGGTAATGGTCTAAGAGTCCTGATGACATTGGTTGCCCCCCTTGGTTTTCCCCCTTTAACTACTATACAGAGATCTGGTCTTTGCTACAGGGGACCACCAGGTCGCTAGAAGTAGTCGTGGTATATGTTGACCGAAATCCCAGAGAGATGCCAGTGCAAAGCGACAGCAAAAGTAAGGCTAAGTCTAGCCCAAAGGTTAAGGTCAAGAAGTGAAGAAGTCAAAAGATCTTGCACAGAAGATCAGCAAGTCAGGAAACAGGCCGCTCACTCAGGAACAGAAACAGCAACACAAGCGGGAAACGCTTGTAGGAACTAGAAACTATGAACCTATATTGCTCAGGTGCAGTACAGAGGTTGGTACAGGTTTGTATAGTTGTGAGCTGCCTTGGCTGGAAGAGGCTCACAAGTGCATGAGCATCAGAAGGACAGCCAAAAAAGCATGGGATACAGAGCAATAAAACAAGGTAGCCCAATATGGTGCTTGCCAGGAGTAGGACGCTGTTGTTACACTTCGGACATTGAGAACTTTCCTGTTTCTACATGTTATTTTCCAGTTCTGGCCCCCATAAGAAATACACAAAAGTTCCAAAAAGAGTCCAGAACAAATAACTTAAATAAATAATAGAATAGATGAACAGAAAGCCTAGGAAAATGTCATGTGGAATAAAGAGTTTATTGGTGACTCAACTGCTACATTAAAATATACTATATATTGTACAAACATGGAACTCTATCATATTACATTTTTCTACCCAGACCTTTAAACCTAACAAGGGTTTCCTCTATATCTTTGGCCATGTCCACATCTGTGCTGAAGGTCCTGTTGCAGATTTGCACGTAGCACTAATTTTGATTTCCAGAGGACAGACATCTTGGCAGAATCAGATAGTCCCCAATGTGACTAAATAGGTTCTAGAGGTCATGATGGTGTCTCTTGTGATCTGGAACCTTATGGTGGGGTCCAGAATGATGCGGACATGAACTGAGATTGTCCACAGTAAAAGTAGAAGAATTAGAACTTTGTTTTAGACATACAGTAAGCCCTCTTATGTGAGAAAATACAGAGGTTTATTCTCATATATACAATTAAAAGGAAAATTGGGTATGCCTCATGGTACTCCATACTGTATAAACAGAGACATTGCTACTTAGGGAGAATATCTCCATATATACAGAGCCTATATGAGAAGCATTTAGGCTGTATGACAGTGGGACTATGGAGTGCTCTGATATATGATATTGTGCAGGATGATTCCTTATATTATATTATATTATAATAGTATATTATATTATATGGGATTTGGTGTCTGAACCCCAGACAATTGGATTAAGACCCAACTACAGCAGCTTCAGAACTGCCCTAAAATCCCATCTGTATAGTGAGGCTTATCACATGATTTGATCAAATTGTTCTACACTTCTGCACATTACATTTCTTATCCTAAGCTATTCTTCCTCCTCTATTCCTCAGAACCTGTCCTCTCCATCTAGAAGTTACTCTGCACTCCATGCACTTAGTATCCGTATATTCACAGTTACCGGCTGGTGACGGGTTCATACAGCTTTAGTTATATGACCTTATTTATTAAAAGACGGCTGGACCCTTGTAATAACAAGTCCACTTACCTCTTGTATCTCCCTATCTCCTCATAGATTGTAAGCTCTTGCGAGCAAGGGCCTCACTCCTATTGTTTGATATGTTAATTCATTGCCACATTGTGATGTCAAATATTGTCTGCTCATATGTCCTCAGGTTTGTAAAGTGCTGCAGAATATGTTGGAACTATATAAAGTTATTATTATTATTATTATTATTATTATTATTATTCTCTGACAATATGTAATATTACAAATCATCTGTATTAGATGTTTTAGATTAATTGATCCAATATCTAATTTTTATCAAATATATATCTGATATTATAAAACCCATATCTTTCCATCCTTTCTATATAAAAACTTAATGAAAGCTCTTTGACTGAAATGAATGTTAGATCCCAAATAGAGATGAGCGAGTACTATTCGAAACGCCCGTTTCGAATAGCACGCACCCATAGGAATGAATGGATGCAGCCGGCACGCAGGGAGTTAAGCGGCCAGCCGCCAGCACGCTTCCATTCATTCCTATGGGTGCATGCTATTCGAAACAGCCGTTTCGAATAGTACTCTCTCATCTCTAATCCCAAACCAAGTGGAAACTACGTAAGCAATTTATAGATGACACATGGGTTGTTACTACTGTAACCATGAGCTGGGAACTTTTAAAACAGATTTTTATGATAAGCATATCAGTAGCACTTGATGCATTATTTATACTCTGAGAGATTCCGTGGGAAACGACCTATATAAGGAGATTTATGAAAATGTTAAAAATTACACGCAAAATGAAATTCACATACATAGGTTTAAAGTATTCCCATTTTGTGGTGGTTTGGTAATTTTAGGATATGAATAACATTATCATAAGTAAGGGCCCGTTCACACAGTAAAATCTGGTGCTGATATTGAGTCAGATTCCAACTCAAAATCAGCTGCATGTTCTGCCCTGATTCTGCCTCCCATTGTTTTCGAAGATCAAAGCAAATCAAGCGTTCTGCTTGATTTTGCTGCCGATTCAGTGGTAGATTCAGCCGCAGAGTCCACAGCTCGGAGTCCTGCTTAGATTACTGCAACACCCTTCTCCATGGACTCCCAGCTAACACCCTCGCCCCCCTCCAATCCATCCTAAACTGCGCTGCTTGTTTAATCCACCTCACCCCCCTGATCTTCATCAGCTGCTCCTCTCTGCCAATCCCTCCACTGGCTACCCATATCCCAGCGAATTGAGTTCAAGCTACTAATGCTAACATTCAAAGCCATCCACAACCTGTCCCCTCCATATATCTCTGAACTAATCTCCCACTACCTGCCCACACGTAACCTCAGATCCTCCACTGACCTCCTACTCCGCTCTGCTCTCATCCGCTCCTCACACAACCGTCTCCAAGATTTCTCCTGTGCATCTCCCATACTCTGGAACTCCTTACCAAGACACATAAGACTGACCCCCACAATCACAGGCTTCAAGAAGGCCCTGAAGACTCCCCTATTCAGGAAGGCCTACAACCTTCAATAACACTATCACCTCACTGCCATCTGTACAGTCTCTACCCTCTCCTCTTGTCTCTATCCCCCTTGCCCCATAGATTGTAAGCCCTTGCGGGCAGGGCCCTCTACCCCACTGTACCAGTCGGTTATTGTTAGTATTATATCTACCTGTATATTTTGTGTACTGTATATAACCCCCAAATGTAAAGCACCATGGAATTAATGGTGCTATATAAATAAATAAATAAATAAATAATAATAATAATAATAATTTAGGCTCAATCATCAAAATTTGCCATTTCATTTGACGTCTGTCATATTTATTGCCAGCTTTACATAAATACCCAGTGATATGAAACAAGGTGTTTGCTGCCATAGAATGGTAGGATATGTAGTTTTGCAATGAATCTTACAGAGGTAGAGGGGATTGAAAAATGAATAACAAAATACATCCTCTTAGGAGAGGCAATGAAAGAATTCTGTGCACTGACGTGCTTCTAATACCACTGTCATCACATGCTCTGAAATAAGGCTCTGCAGTAGGTGCTATTTACAATACAATATGTCATTTTATGTCAGATTATGTGAGAGGCAGAGGAGGAGCAGGGAGACATTTTCACAAAAGAGGTATTGCAAAACAATAGGAGGGGGAACTTTGCTGTATTTGTGGTCACATGGTAGTTCTCAACAGTGTCTACAGGCAGCAGAGAGAGACCTCCTGTTTATGAAGCAATCCATGCTAGGAAAAATAAGTCATGCTGTTATCATGTGACCAGGGGTGTAACTACCGGGGTAGAGGCTGCCACAGGACTCGAGACATTAGGGGCCCGGCGACAGCCGCTACCGCTGTTTTGTATTTTTTTTCTTAATAGGTTGTTACCAACTGGAGTAACTCCAGCCAGTAACGGGCCCTATTTACTTACCGATCCTGGTAGGGGCCGGGATCGGTAAGTGACACTGTGGGCCCCACAAACACTATTAATGATCAGAGGCCCAGGGCAGGTAAGGGAATATAAAAAATAGTGTTACTTACCTCTCTGGGCAGGCTTCGGGCCTAGTTGTGTGACGTCTATGACCATGACCTGCATCCCAGGTCATGTGACGTCCCGGACGTCATTGAAGATGACCGACACCACCAAAGAGTGCAGCGGAGCCAGAGATAGGTAAGTGATAGTGGTTTTTTATGTTGGTCCTCCCCCCCAATCTCCCATTATTATACTCTGGGGCCTGAAAAGACCCCAAAATATAATAATTGTTCATGGCTGTTCACAATGGGGCAAAATACTGTGTATAGGGGCCACTACGGGGCGTAATAGTATGTGCAGGGGCCACTATGGGGCATAATAGTGTGTGCAGGGGCTACTATGGGGTGTAATAGAGTGCACAGGAATGCGCGGGGGGTCAGTCAGGGTCTTCGGCATCGGTCAGGGGCATGTCAAAAGTTCGCCACGGGGCCCTGCCATTCCTAGTTACGCCACTGCATGTGACTTAGCTAAAATGGTGAAAAGCAGGATAAGGAAAGACTCTGAGTACATAACTACTACTATTCAGGGGATGATCTCTCAATATAATGGGTTTTAAAAAAAAATTGCTGGACTGTTGACCAAATTATATCTTTAAGTTGACTAGTGTAATAAGTCATTTGTGAAGAGGTCATTGCTGAGGCCTGTGATTGGCTGCAGCCATCTGGCACACATGGGACGTCACTGCGAACATCATCTGGAGGGGATGTAAACTAAAGGCCCGTGACAGAGAAATGGGTTACGCTGGGTTCACACCAGCGTTCGGCACTCCGTATCAGGTTTCTGTCTTCTGCCCAGTTTCGTGCAGGAAACGGAAACCTGCAGAACAGAGTCCTGGGCGCGGATGTGAACGAGCCCTAAGGCAGTGATGTTTCTTTTATGCCAATCAGCAACACTGTTATATCTTAAAAAGAGTTGTCCATCTTATTTTTTTTTTTTTTTACTTTTGGACTTAGTTGTACATGCAAAACTGATGCTGCACCTTAGGACTACTATAGGACCATATCCATTTATTACACGTTTCTGCTGGTGTAAGGCAGAGGCTAGGTCATAGCTTCATATATAACTAGTGAAGATGTGATACACTATGTTACAAAACACTTCACATCACTGTTTTACCCCCAGATGTAATGCTGAGTGTGGTGCATTGTGGAGCAGGGACTCAGTATGCCATCATATCAAATCCATGAATAGGGCTTTGCCGTGAGCATCAGCCTTACCAATAAGTCATGCAAATACATAATAAATGTTTTTCTAATTTACGTATCCTATGCAAATTACTCTTTATGAGTGAAAGCAATTTAAGTAATAAGGAAAACCCTAAGGGAATCAAATTCCTCTCAGCAGCTCTCTAAAGTCACCACAACACGGGCATTATTAACATCTAGTCTTATCTGTGATTAGAGCTGTAATAGAGGTAAAACCAGGTCTACCATTATACAGGGCCAGTGTTGCTCCATACTCCAGTCAAGACTATGACCTGATATTGCAAAGCCTAAGGCCGGTTACAGATGACCGTGCTGCAACCGTCGTGCCGTGAATTAAAAGCACAGGGGGCACAAGGATGTCCCCCGTGTTACGCCTGTGCTTCCGCACCTCCTTTTATTAACTGAACAGGAGCCATGAAAGCACGGGTAGCAAAATAGGACAGGAATAGGACCTGTTCCACATTTTGCTGGCCAGACTATCGACCTGCACATGGGACCGTGAAATTCACGGTCATGTGTACAGGCCCAAAGAAAAAAATGAATCAGTGTTCTACCCGTGAAATACAAGGATAGCACGGCCACAGTGGTCTGCAAGGGGCCTTATTCAGAGAATTTAGTTTTAATAGGATGAGGATAATAATAGCCTATGAGGAAAATGATGATATCATCCTTAATATATTAAAGGGCTTCATTTAAAGTGAAACTTTGAGGGTTTGTTCGCACAGGTGGCAAAAAAAAAAAAACTGATTCCACCTTGCAAACTATATTGAAATGAAAGGGAGGCAGAAAAGACGAAAACATTTTTTTGAAGCAGTATTTAGAATGGGGTTTTTTTCAGAAAATACTAGAATTTCTCCATCTACAATTCATTTCAAAGGGTTGTGCAAGGAAGAATCTACCTGAAGATATGTCATGACGCTTCTTAAAATGAATTGCATAGTTGGTAGGCATTTTTTTTTATTGTTTTTTTCCTGCCTCAAAGAGAAGTCTGCAAAAAAATGTCCCTATGTAGTCTGATTATGTCGGTGCTGATGTGACAGTGTTAGGACTTATTCACACGAAAGTGAAAAATGGCCATTACAATGCCTACGAATTTGCTCCTTGGGTATCCGTGTGACTTCCCCGGATTACATTCCTACTTTTCCAAACCATCCTGCTCTTCTGGACTTCACTCTAAGGTTTGTGTCTGGGTCTTTCAGGGTCCTCCTACTTGGGGTTCGCTGGGTGTGTGTCGCTCTCTGGGCAGTTGCGGATCTGGGCCCTGGACTTTTAGCATAACCAACTCCACCATCAGGAGCTCTGGCGAAGAACTCCGGGACCTGGTTCCGCTCCGGTTAGGAGAGCGTAGCACACCCAGGGCTGTTTTTGCCTCAGCGCCTGGGGATTCTAGTTGTCCAAGACCTTACAGAGTTGTTTGTTGCATCAGGTTCCTAACAATAAGGCTTTAAAATGTGCCGGGACAGACCCCCAATTTATAACACCCAGGTCCCGTTCACACGTTCATTTTTGCATAATACACATGAATACACGTGTTAAAATCAGACTCCCATTGACTTCAATGACTTTTTTTACACTTGAAAAAAACACACATTTTTTGTGGCTTTTTTGGCGCGTTTTTGGCACGTTTTTTTACACATGTAAAAAAAAGTTATTGAAGTCAATGGGAGTCTGATTTTCACACGTGAATTCTTTACACGTCTATTATGCAAAAATGAGCGCACGTTTACTCCGTGTGCAAGGGCCCTAAGGCTGAAGCCCCATGTTGCAGTGTGAATGGGATTCTGGATAATCTCATTTACATATTGTAGCAAAAAATCTGCAGTGGAAAAGCTGTGTTTGCAAAAATGTCAATTATACCTGCAATAATGCTGGCGTTTTCTGTACAGGAAAATGCAATGTATGTGACAGTTTTTTTGCGTGGCCTTTTTTGCTACGTGGGGCCTTAACCTTAACTGCACTTTATTCCATCAATATAGGCAACAATACAAACCACAACTGGCCAAAATTTTACTTGTCTACTTTCTCTGCTGGTGACATCACTTCATGTCCTATCCTTACACATTTAACACTCTGCAATGTCACTACTGTGTTTTGTATTTTTCTTGTTTTGATTCTGACTATGATTCTATTGATTGTGTATATTGTGCCCATGGAAGTGTAGCCTGACTAATTTATCTGGGTATCTATTTCTTTGTTTCCTGACTACTCTAGAGACACAACACTCCCTCTGCATTCCCTAGATAGTCTCTGCTGGAACCAAAACATGTCAGTGCCAAAATTATAAGCCGTATTGCATGTAAAGTGGTACAAGCAAAGGCATGCATCATGTACTGTAAGCAATGGTTTGTAGGAATTTTGCCATGAAAAGACAAAGTAAAAGGTCAGTGTTACTCCACAGGAGAGTTTTCCTGGTTGCCAGTAACAATATGCTCTGCAAGAAGTATTTGGAACATGGCAAATTATAATTCATCATTCTAACCTACTTTGTCAGGGTGTTTATCTCAGAGGATTTCTGCAAATAAATGTGTGATAAAAAGTAGTAAAGTATAATACTACTAATATTATAAATGTGAAAGTTTGTGTGTTTGGATGTTTGTTCCTCAATCATGCAGAAACGGCTGGACGGATTTGGATGAAATTTGTAACCTCGATTAAAACATAGGCTACTTTTTATCCAGGTAAATGATATGGCTTCATGACTGTTATGAATTTATGTTCACATACTATATCACACTGCTCTTGCAGCAGCTTATCTCAGGTTCTGATATAGCCAAGTCTGTTATCTCTCTATGTAAACACCCAGCTAATCCTCAGTCCATTGTGTACAAGCATCTGCATATTATATGATCTGCTCCAGGCAGTGCTAACACACTGGATGGGAAAACACTGCTAATTAATCCACATTAGCAGTTTGCTAATATTAAACATGCCTGGAAAAAGAAAATCTAATTTGTTGCAAAATTCAAAAACAATGAGAGCTATGCAGGTAGCCAGAAGTCACAGAGCTCTCCTCAAGCGGCGCTGACGGGGATCATCGATGCCAACAACACGCTCATTATATGGCAATCATGGGCACAGTGCGAGTTCAGCCGCAGGACAGCTTAAGAGCTGCCAAAACGCTGGAGCAGGCAAACCATCGACGGCAGCAATTTGCTGAATATAGGCGGATCATCGACACCAACAACATGCAGAGGACGTCACGGGCAGAGGCTAGTTCTCCATAAAGTAACAAATTTGGAGCATCTTTCTTTATAACTCTAATACTGTTAGCACTGATAGAAGTGTGTGAGGACACTACAGATTTGGATCAGAAAGGTAATAGCCGCTTGTCAGTTTATTCACACATTTTCAGGAGAAATAACAGCACAATACATAAAAAAATGCTTCAGGTGAGGTCTAACAAAAGATGTTCCAGAATTGTTTCATGTAGAATACTGTCCCTTGGTAACAGATCAGTGAAAAATGTACGGTATTTAGATGACGTCCAAGTGCCGCTCTTTTCATTCACAGATAGACGTCAATAGATGGATTGGGTCCATGACAGCGGATCTGAATAGGGCATGCCCTCAAATAAATGGAAAGGATACACAAATCCATAAAAAATGTTGTGTACATGAGTCCTTAGAAAAATAATAATTCTAATATTATCCAAGCGCCCTCTGATTTTTTCACTGAAACATAGAAATCGATGAGAGGCTCATATCCATACATAAATGAGCCTGAATAGGGCATGCTCTAAAAAAAAAAAACAAGTGGTCACACTGATCCATTAAAAAAAAATGAAGCGTATATGAACCCAAAGCATACATTGATTTTAATGCTACTGTGTGCCGTCTGTTTAAAAAAATAAAAAATATGGTCGTGTGGATGGACACCAAGTGTTCTGACTACAGAATTGGCTTTTATTAATTATAACCAACTTTTTAATAATATAAATATATTCCTAAGTGTTAAAGGGGATGTTCTATTAAGGCAAATCCCGCCCACATACCCTGTAAGGGAATTTGGGGGGGGAAGGTTCTCCACATAGGACCTCCATTTACGAAGCACAATGGAGAGAATGACCACCACGTAATACAAAACTTCCCTTTACGCCAGCTGACTGTCAAGGATGCCAAAATTTGCTTACTGCTCTTATTGGCTACAACAACTCCTTTAAGCTAAGGCCTCACGTTGTGGAAAAAGTAGCTTTTCTTGCAGATTTTGCTGCATTTTTTTGAGCCAATGCCAGGAGTGAATTGAGAAGAAGCGAAACGTATAAGAGCTATCTATATATTTCCCATTCCTTTTGTAGCCATTCTTGGCTTTGGATAAAAATAAAACGAAGCCAAATCTGCAACATAAAAAGCTGCATTTCTGCAATGCAGGGCCCTTAGCCTTAGGGTCAATGCCTCTTCTTCCTTGTCCCATCACGTCTTCTTCAAAAAGCATCGACTACGCATGTCCGTCGCCATTTTCCTATAGCCGAATGGGAGAGGCCACAGGAAAATGGTCGATGGACATGTGCAGTTGGCCATTTTCCTGTGGACAAACAGAAAAGAAGAGGCGGAGGCAGCAAACAGAAGGCGGCGCTGGATATTTTTCTCGCAGTATATTGTACACCCCCAGTGCTGTTTGAGTGCTGTGCGAAAACTAAATTAGCATATGAACGAAAACCGGGATATCTAAGGAACAGCGGCATGGAGAAGACATCTAAAGGTAGGGGAGGAACAGCTTCTCTTAAGGCTATTTCAACGTCGGTTTAGCTAAAAAAAAAAAAAAAAAAAGGGATTCTAATAATAGAATCCCTTTAAAGTTTGTAAACTTGGTTTCATTGTAGAAAAGTTTACATTCAGGGTTTTCCCTACTAATAATAGGATATGGCTTCATTTTCTGATCGAAGACCATCTGACTGCAAGGTCTTCTGTTGCTCCTTCCAAAAGAATTTCTCCTTACTGCAGTGCTCCCTTGAACATGTTCAGCTGTAACACAACCCCATCCACTTAAACAGAGGCATGTTTTACCATTGTTTGCAGAGCTACACGTTGTAGCACCTGATGTACAATGAAAAAGCCAGAGAGGATTCTGCTACTTTGTTCTCGCGATTGTCTGTTATTCCAGAGATTGTATCTCCACTGATCATGATGCGAAAGCATACACAACGTCATCGCTTTGTTCGAAATAACCCTTTAAGGCATTTACACAATAGATTATGATTTTAGGTTTTTAAAATAAAAGCCTGATAATAGTGTGTAAGGGAAAGCCAGCATACAATAACATTCCTATAGTGTTCCCTTTACCCTGTACATGCAAGTGTCATTTGAATATACTCTGACCCAGTATTCAGTTCTATATACAGTAATTATTTTCCATTTATAGAAAAACATTGTAGCCTATAAGCATTTACATACAATACTGTGCAAAGGTTTTAGGCAGATGTGGAAAAAGACTGCAAAGTAATAATGCTTATAGAAATGGAAGGGTTACTAGTTTACTTTTGTCAATTAACACAATGCAAAGAGAATGAAGAAAAGAGAAATTTAAATTACAACAATAATTGGTGTTACTATGTTTTGGCAGAGGAGTTCTGAAAGTGATGATATGGCCCACACAGAGCCCTGATCTCAGCATCATTCAGTCTGACCAGGATTACATGAAGAGACAGAAGTATTGGAGAAAACCTACATCTACAGAAGATCTGTGCCTAGTTCTTCAAGATGTCTGGAACAACCTCACTGTCGAGTTCCTTTAAAAACTGTGTACAAGTGTATCGAAAAGAACTGATGGAAGGCAAAGGCTTAGTTCACATGCAATTCCGCGTGTGCATATTCCGTCGCGGCTGCCACGACGGGATGCCGGTGCTGTGCATGGCATCCCATTACGGATTTCTGCTTCGGATTAGGCCCAAATGAATGGGACTAGTCTGGAGCATGCTGCCATGAGGCGGACGCAGCGGCTGAATCAGCCACGGATTCTGCCTGAAGAAAGGGCTCATTTCTTTTTTTTCTGCTCGCAGCGTAAAAAAGAACGCCAGCGGTCTCCATAGACCACCATTGTGAGGGGGCGGATTATGACGTGGATTCCGCGCCAAAATCTGCCCCCTCTTGCCCTGTGTGAACGGGGCCAAAGGGGGCTGGCACACCATATACACAAAACTATACTATGAACATTTCTGCTTTCTTAAGCATTTTTACTTTACAGCATTTTTGCTCTGTCTGCCTAAACCTTTTGCACACTACTGTACATACAGTGACTTGTGAAAGTATTCCGCCTTCTTGAACTTTTCAACCTTTTCCACATTTCAGGCTTCAAACATAAAGATATAACATTTTAATTTTGGGGGGAAGAATCTACAACAAGTGGGACACAATTGTGAAGTGGAACGAAATTTATTGGATATGTTAAACTTTTTTAACAAAGAAAAACCTGAAAAATTCAGTGTGCAAAATTATTTGGCCCCCTTGCGTTAATACTTTGTAGCGCCACCTTTTTCTGTGATTACAGCTGCAAGTCACTTGGGGTATGTATCTATCAGTTTTGCACATCGAGAGACTGAAGTTCTTGCCCATTCTTCCTTGCACAACAGCTGGAGCTCAGTGAGGTTGGATGGAGACGTTTGTGAACAGCAGTTTTCAGCTCTTTCCACAGATTCTCGATTGGATTCAGGTCTGGACTGTGACTTGACCATTCTAACACCTGATACGTTTATTTGTGAACCATTTCATTGTATATTTTGTTTTATGTTTTGGATCATTGTCTTGTTGGAAGATAAATCTCCGTCCCAGTCTCAGGTCTTTTGCAGACTCCAACAGGTTTTCTTCCAGAATGGTCCTGTATTTGGCTCCATCCATCTTCCCATCAATTTTAACCATCTTCCCTGTCCCTGCTGAAGAAAAGCAGGCCCAAACCATGATGCTGCCACCACCAGGTATGACAGTGGGGATGGTGTGTTCAGGGTGATAAGCTGTGTTGCTTTTCCGCCAAACATATCGTTTTGCATTGTGGCCAAAAAGTTGGATTTTTGTTTCATCTGACCAGAGCACCTTCTTCCACATGTTTGGTGTCTCCCAGGTGGCTTGTGGCAAACTTAAAACAAGACTTTGTATGGATATCTTTGAGTAATGGCTTTCTTCTTGCCACTCTTCCATAAAGGCCAGATTTGTGCAGTGTATGACTGATTGTTGTCCTATGGACAGACTCTCCCACCTCAGCTGTACATCTCTGCAGTTCATCCACAGTGATCATGGGCCTCTTGGCTGCATCTCTCATCAGTCTTCTCCTTGTTTGAGATAATAATAATAATTATAATAAAAAATTTTATTTATATAGTGCCAAAATATTCCGCAGCGCTGTACAATTTGTAGGGTTCAAATACAGATAGAAAGATACATTACAAAGAAAGTCGTTTCACACACTGGGACTGAGGGCCCTGCTCGCAAGAGCTTACAATCTAAACTTTCTTCTTTGAGATGAAAGTTTAGAGGGACGGCCGGGCCTTGGTAGATTTGCAGTGGTCTGATACTCCTTCCATTTCAATATGATTGCTTGCAAAGTGCTCCTTGGGGTGTTTAAAGCTTGGGAAATCTTTTGGTATCCAAATCCAGCTTTAAACTTCTCCACAACAGTATCTGAGACCTGCCTGGTGTGTTCCTTGGTCTTCATGATGCTCTCTGCACTTTAAACAGAACCCTGAGCCTATCACAGAGCAGACTTGACTTAGACTTGATTACACACAGGTGGATTCTATTTATCATCATCAGTCATTTAGGACAACATTGGATCCTTCTGAGATCTTCACTGAACTGAACGCAGTGAGTTTGCTGCACTGAAAGCTTAGGGGCCGAATAATTTTGCATGCCCCACTTTTCAGTTTTTTTCTTTGCTAAAAAAGTTGAAAATATCCAATAAATTTCGTTCCACTTCACAATTGTGTCCCACATGTTGTTGATTCTCCCCCCCCCCCAAAATTAATTTTATATCTTTATGTTTGTAGCCTGAAATGTGGCAAAAGGTTGAAAAGTTCAAGGGGGCCGAAAACTTTCGCAAGGCATTATATGTACATGTATATGTGTAGTCTCCCAGTCATATAAAGGGTGACTAAGGCCTCATGCACATGACTGTGTCCACAGTCAGTGTGCTAGCTGTGGTTTTCACAGCTAGCACACTGACCCATTCATTTCTACGGCCCAGTTCACATGACCGTGTATTTTCACAGTCTTGGGTCTGGGACCATGAATCGTGAGCAAATCTCAGAAAAGGTTCTATTCCTGCTTGTTTTGTGGACCGTGCTCATGGCCCCAATGATTGGGGTCGTGTTATTACGGCTCGGTAGCACGCGTATGGTCGTGTGCATGTCGCCTTGTATACTAGTATTTGCCACTTCTTGCAAGAATAGTAACAAGTACAATAGTAACAAGTCATACTTCCCAACAGGCCTACATAACACTGAGGATATAACATACAATAATTCTTCTTACTTGAAATACCACTAAGGCTACATTCACATCTGCGCTGGAGTCTCTGGATGAAAAGTGCTGGAAGTCCAACTTTTTCGTCCAACAGTTTCAGTGTCAAAGAACAAAGGACACCCAACGGATCCCAATATAGTTAAAGGGGTTTCTCAAGCTCCATATGTGTCCACTGTTGTAACAGTCCCCCTACGCATTGTTATGGTCCCCCGATTGTAATCATAAAAATGCTCAGATAAGAACTTGAAAACTAGCAGGCACAGTTTAATAAGGTTAGAACCATTTTATCAGGTAGAAGGGCTATATGTGGACAAAGTCCCGTGTTTGAGTGTTTGTCCCTGCGCAGACAGATCACATCGGAGATGGTGACTTCATAAAGGCCACTGAAGGCCGTAATGTTATCATTTTCTGACTGCAATTACCAAGACAGATACTAAAATGATTATTATAGAACGTGAAGGGTGATATAAGGTTAAGCACTACATTTATCAAGGGTCTGTCAATTATCCTGGTTCTAACATGCAAAGGTATACACAGTATAAAAGCCATGTAAGACATCTGACTCATCTCTAACACATACTAATCCATAACATAAAAGCAGAATTTAGAGATTAGATTAGACAGTTAAAGAATATGAGCAGATTTTATGGGGGCTGCATAACCCAGATTGCTGGCACAACTACAGTTACAGTAACTGCAAAGTGGATGGGATTCTGGCTAATCCCATCCATACATTGCAGAAAAAAATAGCTGAAAACCGCAGTGTGTTAATTATACTTACAGGAATGCAGACATTTTCCTTATAGGTTTAATAGGGGCAGAAGTCAGCAGAGGTAAACTCTATGGACTTTCTTTGAAAACCATTGCGGGGAAAAACGCAATGTGTTTCTGCCATGTTACTTTGCTGCATCTTCCTATGTGGGCCTTAGCCTAAAACTTCTATATGCGGTTGTAGGGGAAGTTAGTGATATAGTAAACATATCTGTCTCGTGTCAATGTGCAGTCTTGCTGCCAAGAAAATAAACATTAATGCCATATGTAAATGGACAGTTTGTGGCAACCAGGGTGAAGCCATGCCTTCAAAGCACCCATGTTCTTTTCTGGTTGCCAAAAAACTGATATTCAGATGAATAGCAACCACAAAAGAAAAATGGTATTCTGTCCGATGCAGCCACGACCGGGGTGCACTGAAATCCCATATGGAAGTTCCTCGCACAGAAAAGGCATCTTCACTATACAAGCATCGGCCCCTACAAAAGCATATGCACGGGTTAAAAAGTTATGATGGCTCTAATGGTCAATAAAAAACAGACCTCCATGTATACGGATTCCATTGATTTTATACTGAAATTGGCAAAGAAAATTCCTGCCCATCCATTCACTGCCAAAATATTATTCCAATATAGTATCCAAATAATCTGACCATCTAGTTCCTACATTACTACCATTCAGCGTCCCTATACAATGCCTAAATATTAAAGGGTAGCAAGGGTATGTTCACGTGGTGAAAAGTGGACAGGAGAGGTGCACAGCCCACTCACTATGTAACATCTCTGCCTGTTCTGGTCTCTGCGCCACCCTCTGCTGCATGCTGCGGTGCAGGAGGCGTGTGCAGTTTGATAACCTGCTTAGAGTTTTTGGTTGAGTTGTCTGAACACTGTCCTATTCCTTCACCTTGTTAATTGATCTTTCCACCACACCTGTCTCCTTCACCTTCATTTCCCTCTGCTCCTCTAAGAGTTAAGTTTTGTTTTGCCTTGTGATTGACAGCCTGCCTTCCTATAAAGTTCAGGGCGGGTTTTTCCTCCCTATTTATTCTTGGCTCACATTCTCATTGATGCTTGCTATTGCTTTGTGCGTGCTGGCTTTTTCTCTTGCTGTTTATTTCTGTATTCTTATTCTTGACTTCTGGCTTTCCCTATTGACTGCTCTTTTGGATATCGATTTTGACACTGCATTGCTCGACTGTTACTGAACCCTGGCTAGCTGACCTCCCTTTATTGTTGTTTGTCTTGTCTGCATTTTTTTTTTCACGTATATAGGTAGGGATCGTTTCCAAGTTGCCGCCTATTACATAGGATAGGACTAGGCAAGCAGGAAGGGACAGTGGGGGCTTCAGCTTAGGGCTCACTGTCTCTTGTGCCCCCTCCAGGGTTCATCTACAGCGCTGGGGAATTGCTGTCTGCACTTCCCTAACACACTAACAGTTATTATATATATGAAGCAAGGTCCTCTTAAGACTTCCGATGCATGGACACAATTCCTTCGGTATGGGATGCAGATAGATCCAAATAAATGTCTGTTTGTTCCAGCAACCAGGAAAGTAGAAATTCCATAAAGCTTAGCTTTTAATAGGTATTAAAAAAATAAATAAAAAACCCCAGGAAAATAAATCCCCTACAAGAGATAGATACAAGCCGCTAACGCATTTCGGGGAAGATGTCCCCCTAGTCATAGCAATGACTTAGGGCAGAACTTCCCTGAAACGCATAAGCGGCTTGTAGCTATGTCCTGTAGGGGATTTATTTCCCTGTTTCTTATTTTTTTAATATGTCACTTAAAATGGCTGAAATTAGATGAAGAAAGTCTAACATGTATGGCCAGCTTTACATGGTACACATATCTCAGCACTGTACTGCTGCCACAGGTTCCTTTTCCACCTAGGTCATAGTTCAGTGCAGAGCAGGTGGGCCATTACCCAGTTTGCCAGACCATAAAGAAATGGCTGTTCCATCCTTGGGACCATCTTCTGATAGAAGATGTGACTTCACACTGCTTCATCTACTGTACTGTAACTAAAATGACCTTGCTGTCCATAGAAAACTATTAATCTAATTGTTTCCAGTCCAGTTTAATATAGGAAGTGTAGATATTTTATAATGGCTACTGCCAACATTTCTTTTACCTGAGACAGTTCTGATAAATATGTCGCTATGTCTAAGGAAGTAGCATTTTATAATCAATAAGAATATGTATGTAATTCTAAATCCAATTTCATTACCATAAGAAGCCACATCTATTATTGTTCATTAATGTACACTCAGAGTCATCTTCTACTTGGAGCACAGTATGTTATTGATCCACTGACAACTCATGTCAACATCCAGAGAAACATGGCAGCCGCACTTCCAAAAACATACACGGTGATCACGCTCTGTAGCTTATAATGTTTTGTCTGTATGGTTGGCTTTAACTATGAATAGCCCCCACAAGAGATTGTGAGACATGACATCACTACGTTTAGGGACATGAACATTTGTTATTTACACTCGGCTGTCATATAGTAGCAGCAGCAGCGGATATATCACCCACCGCCATTGTCCAATTATTAGTAAAGCAGGTAAACATCATCAATTAAAATACATTTACTGCACAGAATTCTATATACTAGGAAACAGTTGTTGTTATAGCAGCAAACACAAAAGCATTTAGTAACAATGTGTATATATATATATATATATATATATATATATATATATATATATATATATATACACACACAACTCTACGGGAGAATCTAATTGTTTACCTGATTGTCTATACTGTAGAATTTATGGATAATGAGGCAAACTTTACTAAAGATCAGTCTCTCTATAGGTAGCTGCCTTGTTAGTATGACCTATAAAATAGCCTTGAAACATGGCTAGGGATATTAGCCTTTCCATAATTAAAGCTATAGTAAGATACGTTCACATGGAGGATTTTGGAGATGATTTTGGGGAGGATTCCACCTCAAATATAGCTTTAAAAAAAAGTGGAAATTGGCCTCCCATTGTTTTAGTGTGCTGAAAAAAGAAGTGTCCTGCTTGATCTTGCCACGGCTTCCATGACCGAGTCAGCCACAGAATCTGCAGGGCAATGTTCAGACTGCTTGGTCCAATTTTATCTGAGGGTAAACAGCATGCAAATCTGCAGAGAGAAGCCAAGGTGCTACTTCAGCGTTCCACAGGACACATATTTAGAAAAGCATGTCAGGAAAATTCCTTTGAGTGAACCTGCCCTTAGGAGTCAGAAATTGGTTACAAAATAGCTTCCTATATGTGGCACTAGGAACATGTTTTTTCCTTCTGGAGGTGAGCAAATGTTCATATGTTTGTACCAATGGAGCATTACCTGGAAGATTTTAGACTTTAGCTTGGTCTCCTAAATGAGGACCAGTTCTTCCAGATCAGGCAAATTTTGCCTATTTATGCCCAAACCCTTTCCAGACAAAGTCAGCCAAAGATATGAGATAGCTGTTGACCAAATGCTTTTTTTTACCTGACAGTTCTCATTCACAACTCCTCCATACACATGTACTCTCGTCTCAGCTATAGTGAGAGGTCTATGTATGGGAAAGAGGCATAACCTGAAGTTCATGGTCCTCAATGCAAAATCTGCAGCAAGGTCCCCACTTACCATAGACTATTTATTATACTGGTGTATACTTATGTCAAAGACAAGCCTTTAGTCTCTTCTGGGCTCCAGGGCCTGGTAGCAATTGCTACCTCTTTACCCCCTAAAGTTATACAAATGGTCTGGACTATTGATTGTACAAAGGCGAGGTGCTTTCCAGGAGTTGAACAATGATGACCTAGGTCATCAGTATTTGATTGGTAGGGTCTCATTATAGGTGATACATTCCTTTAAGGTCCATTATAATGATCTTCTATTACAAAATTATCTGACCACTGTATAAGCAATGCTACCTCCATTGCGACACCTGCTACCGCTTGTGTCACCCCCTCTACCTCATAGATTGTAAGCTCTTGCGAGAAGGGCCCTCAGTCCCATTGTGTGAAGTGACTATTTCTTTGTAATGTATCTTTTTTGCCTGTACTTGAACCCTACAAATTGTACAGTGCTGTGGAATATGTTGGCGCTATATAAATAAAAAGTATTATTATTATCTTCTTTCCCCATCATCTCTTATCAGGGAAGAATCAGGAGGTTCCTATACACATTACATCCTATGTCCCCATTACCAAAACTGCAGTTAGAGCCGACTGTTTTAATGTGTATGACCAGTGTTAGGCTCCGTTCCCACGGAGTAACGCGCCGCGTATTCAGACACGCATACACGTGTCAGAGTGTGAGCGCTCAAAACAGATCCCATTCACTTCAATGTGTGCCTGATTACGGGCACTACACATTGAAATCAATGGGAGGCTTTTTAACCAATTGATTTCAATGTGTAGCGTGCATGAGCTGGCACACATTGAAGTGAATGGGATCTGTTTTGAGCGCTCACACTCTGACACGTGTTTGAATGCGCGGCGCGTTACTCTGTGGAAACTGAGCCTTAAAGGGATTGTCCCACTATTGTACTATATATACAGGATAGCAGAAAAGTGTTCCCCATGATTACAAAGAAAAGAGTATATTAAGTTCCTCTGGGTATACCATGTGAATGGAGTCCTAGACCACCACTTCATTGACTTCTAGGTGACTGGAAAGTGATCTCCAGTAGTCCTATAAAAGAATATGAAGCAGTTGCCATGCATGTATTCACTTGGATCTCTTAGGGAAAATTGCAGGCCCAGATCTCTTATGGTAAATTGCAGGCCCAGATCTCTTATGGTCTGACCACTGGGGTCTCCAGTGATCAGGAGAATGGAGTTTGCCCCTGTAGATTGGGGATAAGCGTATATAAATGAATGCCTTATGTTTAGGCCCACCATTCAGACTGCAAAACAGTGCTGCCTGTGTGCTACATTGAGTCAGAGACAAGATATGCAGAGACAAGATTGACAGTCCTGAGCAAGTCCCATCTGACAATGTCTCATTTACAGTATGCATCTATTTTCCAGGAGGCTGTGGTCCCTTTAAGAGTCCATTTGTGGAAGCTCTTGAGATTATGATCTGTACTTGTGAGTCTCTAGAAGTGAGCATACTATAATTATAGAGCTGGCACCACTAGACCACTATAGGTCTGCAGCTGTCTCTCCTCTTTCATAGGTCCTCGACCAATTAGAAACAGGAAAAATAGGAATACTTAGTTCTTTTGATTGTACAATAACCGCACTTCTGCTGTGTCACATGGAAGTGACATGTGCTCTAATGCTTCCAACGCTGAGATTCTCCTCCTCGCATGTGGTTTTTCCCTTTATCGTGACTCTGATACAATACAGGCAGATGTCAGGGTCATTATGACACACCAAGAGACGAAGACAGTTCAAGTAAATGCAGCAGAGAAAGAATCGGATAAAAAGTGT
Source organism: Leptodactylus fuscus (assembly GCF_031893055.1). Lineage (NCBI taxonomy): Eukaryota > Metazoa > Chordata > Amphibia > Anura > Leptodactylidae > Leptodactylus > Leptodactylus fuscus. Next base: position 120,542,297 of record NC_134271.1, on the reverse strand, counting down.
CATCATTAAAAAATATTATTTATTAGCTACAATTTCTGTTAAAGGTAGAATACAGAAATGAAAGATTATTTCCCACCAATACGTTTATGTCCCTACTGCTCAATATTTCACATTTCTTCTCAGCTTCTTCCTAGTTATATCAGTTATGCTGAGTTCACATGGAGTTTTTTGGTCTGGATTGTGACGCAGAATCCGCAGAGCACCGGCATCCAGTCATGGCATTCCACTCCATATTAGGCCCAAATGAATGGGCTTAGTTGGGAGGAAGTGTCGCCTCGCGGATGCCGCGGCTGATCCAGATGCAGAATCCGCAGCAAGATAGGGCAGCTTGCTTGTTTTTTCTGCAAACTGGGAAAAAACGCTAACGGAAAAAATAAGTGAACGGCTCCCATTGAAGTCAATGGGAGGCGTTTTTTGGAGCCGGATTCTGATGCGGATTCTACGTCAAAATCCGGACCAAAAAACTCCATATGAACTCAGCATTAATGAGAAAGCTGTGTTACAACCAGTCTGGCCATTATCATGACTCTCACACAGTATACAGCTGTCTTAAGAGTTCTGAACATTAAAATTTTCTGCTACATATTTTTTGGTGAATCTGTGGAAAAATCTACAAGCTATATATTATAATAACCTGGGTGATGCAACACTCTGGTGGCAAATGGGAGGCATATCTCAATGTCAGCTCTATCTGCAGTTAAAGAGGACCTTTCATGGGTTCATGAATTCAGCGCACTGTTGGCTTACCCGATCTGTGCCCCAGGTGAAGAGCTAGCGGTACCGGTACCATAGCTCTTCACAGTCACAAGGATATTCCAGATAGTCAGTCAGGAACATCCTTCTTCACAGCAGCGCCTATAGCGCTGTACAATGTGAGTGGGGAGGAACGCCCCCTCCCCTTACGGATAGTACTCGTCTATGGATGAGCACTGCGAGCAGAGGGAGCGGGCATTCCTCCCCGCTCACACTGTACAGCGCTATAGGTGCTGCTGTGAAGAAGGACATTCCTGACTGACTGTCAGAAACACCCTTCTGACTGTGAAGAGCTACGGTACTGGGACTGATAGCTCTTCACCCTGGGCATAGATCGGGAAAGGCAACAGTGAGCTGAATTCAGCGCTTTCCAGCAGTATATAGAACTGTCTGTGCCCAAACCATGAAAGGTCCTCTTTAAAAAGAACGGTAAAGCAGTAAGTGGACTGTGGTTAGTGGGGCCACTAAGAGAATACAGTACTGGACAAGGCCACTAAGAGAGCATTTTTGCAGAATGGTAACACTAAGTGAGCTTTATGCCATGTTGGGCCACTGGGGAGCATTATACTTTATAGGACCTCTGGGGAGCATTATACTTTGTGGGGCTACTTGCAAATGTTACACTTTATGAGGCCACTAAGGGAGCACTATATTTTGCGAAGGCCGCAAATCGGTATTAGACTGTGTGAAGGACCACTAAGGTGCGACATGAAGGGAGCATTATAATGAGTGAGGGATTACCGAGGTATTGTACTGTTCGGTGGACACTTAGGTAGCATTGTAATATATTAAAGACATGAAGAATCGAAGAATCATGCTGATGGTGAATTTATTGTTGTTGGTGGATATTAGAGAGAAGGATTTTGGTATGTGTTCTGTGGAAGTGTTAGGGTGGGAAGTGTATGGTGGTGTAGTTCTGTGGGTACATTCACATGCAATTCTGGTGCAGTTAAAAATGCATCAAAACTCTACAGAAAAAAAACATCTTGCAGTTTTGATTAGATTTTTGGTGAGGATTTCCAATTTTACAAAGTGGACCTAATTTAAAATAATAAAAAAAATGGAGTAAAAAAACACACACAACAAAACTTTTTGGTCATATGGAGAAAATTATTTTTTATTGGGGTCTCAAAATTGATAAGGTTGAGAAACACTGCCCAATGAATTGCAAAAAGTGAAATCCCTGGACTGGCACCGAAAAGTCGCATGTTTTTGCACAAGCCTTCTACCAACTTTTTACCTATTTAGAGCATATTCACACGTCTACAATAAGTGTAGGTATGCTGTTCGTGAGAAATTAATTATGTATTTATTCAAATATCTATTGTTATTTGTTTTCCCTGGGCGGGGTGTGGGCTGACCTTAATGGCCTGGAAAATGTACTAATATTTACACCAGAAAGTTAGTGTAAATAACGTCTGGAACGTGTAGATTTTAGATTAAATTCTGGTACATGGATATCACAAAATGTGCCTGAATTAGTAAGAGGCATACACCTCAAAAATATTAGGGTGCATCTCACACCAGCGAAGGTGATGATGAAGACTGGTGTATTACACACCAGTCTTATCAAATTATCCTCAGTGTATTTTCTCCACAAGTCTACAGACGGCTGAGGTATTGTGCTATCTGCCAATCTGATAGAGACAGAGGGTATCCTGACACGTCTCAGTATCACACTGGTGACAGGAGAAGAATATGATGAAAATCCACAGAGCTATACCCGATAAGCCTCTAAGGGACCTGGAAATAGAGTGGGTTTCCGCTGTCAGTTACCTGCTTTTAAAGCAGTAACTGGATCAGTTCCCAGTCTAAAATACAACATATATACCCATATCTTGTATCACAGCAACTGCAGCGGCGGCAGTGCTCCTCTTCACTAGCATATTGTACTATGCCATTGAAATACACACAAAACCCATAATAAAAAGGTAAAGAAAATACATGAAAAAATAAATAAATAAATAGGACAAACTAACCTGCTGCTGCACAAGTGTCTGCAGCTGCCATGTTTTACATTTCTCATTTCCCGAGATTGCTTTTAAATGGCAGAAACAGGTGCGAGAGAAGTGCAAGGAATACAAATCTGATACATACATTACCAGTAACCAGAGACATCTCAACACACCGCCCTGCCAAATAATTTCCTGACACATATTCGCTTCTAAGGTTGCCCTGACCACATACAGTATGTGACACACTCAAACACAGGTAACCTAAAAATAAAAATTTGCATTTAAACATATGGCAAATTTGGGAAGTCGCTCTAGGGGCACATGTATATCAATGAATCTCGTGAACAGGGTTCTGATGCTGTGCTGAGATTGGCAGAAATGTAAAGTAGGTCTGGGACTGTTGCTTGGCTCAAATAGTGGAGACTGTTTTAAGGCCGAAACAAACGACTTGTCCTATGTGTGCTCCATGTTTTATGACAAAACTGTAATGACAAATATGTTGTACAGCTGACACTAACCAAGCCAAACCCCCAACATACAAATAAAGCTCAGAGGCCTAGTGCCCAGATGCTACTTCGATGTAAATGCCTTGGGTGCTCTCACACGTGTCAAATGGCACCATTTTTATCAGGCGTGTTTGAGTATGGCTTCTACAAGTAAAACTAGGGCCTTTATCTTGTTCTTGGCTAAGGCCCCACGGGCCGGGAACGCTGCGCTATGGAAACAACCGCTGCGGGAATGCATTGCAGTAGTTCCCGCAGTGCTTTGAATAGAAAGTTCACAGAGTTTTCCTCTGCTGACTTTCTGTTACCATTATATCTATGGGAAAGCCACCGGCATTTCCATAGATATAATTAACATGCTGTGATTTCCAAAATCGCACCAGTTTTCGAAATCGCGGCATGTTTGCGCTGCGGATTTTAACGCAAAGTGGCCATGGGATTCGCATGAATCCCATCCATTTTGCTGTTACTGTATAACACCGCAATTTTTCCCACTGCGTTTCCACCGTGGGCGAATCACAGCATTTCGGCCCGTGGGGCCTTGGCCTTACCTATAGAGGGTGTGCAGCCAAAAACCAAATTGAAAAACCCCAAGTTAACCTCATGTAATTGGCCATGAAATACAGAAACATTGTCATTTAGGGGCCACACGGTGGCTCACGGAGGCCGCCTCAGATTCCGGACCAAAATACGGATAGCTGCGACTGGATGCCGGTGCAGTTCACCGGCATCCAGTCGCGCACTCTGCTCTAGATTAGGCCCAAATGAATGGGCCTAGTAGGGAGTTAGTGTCTTCAGGCGGATGCCGCAAGGCAAATCCACCTAAAAAAATGAGCATGTCGCTTCTTTTTCCGGGAGTCAGAACTTCAATGACTTCAATGGAAGCCGTCTTTTTAATTTTTGATTAAATACGGCCTCAAAATCCTGACCAAAAAACCCTGTGTGAACTTACCCTTAGGCGACATTCACATGACAGTGAAAACTTGCCATTTGCCAACCATTTTTTTAACTAATATCAGGCGGCAGCATTAATTTCACTGTCAATGCACTGGGGCTATTCTTATAGCTGTTATTTTGATGGCCCGTTGTTATAGACAGTTAAAATATAGTTCATGTCCAATTTTTGTCCGTTTTCATAGATTCCTCCATAAACTGAAATATTTGGGGGATCCATGAAAACATGCCCCAAGACATTCGTTTATCATAGTCATGTTGCACCTCGGTGATGTGCAACTAGACTTACAGCATCACCACTATGTGAACATAGTCTAGAGGTTAGTACTAGTATTTGAATTACAGGAAATCAATCATATAATTTTAGTGTGTTTTCAATTTTTTTTTTTTTTTAAGTACCAATGCAACATTTACTGTAGTTATATTTTTTGGTTTCAGTGCTACATGTACACTGCACTACAATTTTGGCTCATTTTAGCTCAATCATTCCTGCAGCCGCGCAGGATTCTACAGATACAGTTGAATGAGTGAATGTAGGTACTTAAAGGAATAACTATACTGTAGTGTAGGTCATAAAACATGATTTATGTTTGTCACCCAGTGCATTAACTCATACTTAACAGTACAGCTATTCCACATAAATCTTCAGACATGATGTTGAAACTCTGCACTTTGCACTTTTAAAGAGACAGATGCAAGAAACACAAGACAGATGTAATATAATGGCTAGGTGGAGAATAACTGGTGAACAATAATTGACATGCTGTGTCTTAGTATCAAATAAGTTTACAGTTAACCCACTGCAAGTACTGTCCATGTGTTCACAGATTTAAGTTATATTCACACAACAGTGAAAATCAGTCATGTATCGGACATTTTTTTAACAGCTGTCACACAGCCGCATGCCTTGTATGTGAATGGGGGCTATCCACATGACAGTTTTTGTCCGTTTTCATGGCTCCCTCCATCCACTCAAAGGTATGAAAAATCTGTGAAAACAGGTGCCCCTGTGGTGCAAGTTGGCCATTTTTCATGGCTATTTTGCACTCTACATCGACATGTTTAATAGGGGTGGGTGCAACTGATTAGAGTTACTTAAAAAAAAGAAAATATTTTAGTCTAACGCAACCCTAAGGTTAACCAAACTCATACGTTAAAAGGTGGTTGTAATGTAGCCTTTTGAACAATGGTGGAATCCATGTCGAGCTGAAGTTCCTTTGGCCCATCAAATAAAGTTATTCTGGGGGCTCAGCCTCCAACACCACCTAATAAATAGAGTATAGTTCCCTTCAGTTGTGGGTATCTTCTACTTGACCATTACTGTGCTACAGGAGATTCTTTGGTACCCTGGTGGGCCAGTTCCATCAACTTAGCTACCCAACCCCAACCCAAAATCAAAAAAATAAAAAAAAATGTCCTAAGTTTGTGCAAATTGACAAATAAACAGCCAAAATCTACTTGATCATGCAAAAGACACATATTTTTGGCCGACCAAAAATGGTTAAGAATTTCCAGTTTCCAATAGGGCAGATTATTTTTGGCAGAGAAAAGTCAGACGTTGTGATATTTTTTCAAACGATTGTTGGCAGAAATTGCCAGACTTGCCCATCTTGAATAACTGTAATCTTGTGTATGGCAAAGGTGCAATTGTGATTGTGATTTACTATTGAATACAAGGTTCTGGGTTTCTATTTTGGCTTGTAGAAACAGTGTGTTAGGGAAGTGCGGACAGCAGTTCGCCAGTGCATAGATGAACCCTGGGGAGAAGGGGGCACTAGAGACAGTAAAGCCCCCCACTGTCCCTTTCTCTTGTCTGGCCCTATCCTACGCAATAGGCGGCAACTTGGAGACGATCACTACCTATATACGTGGCACACAAAACCTAGACAAGACAAACAACAACAAAGGGAGGTCAGCTAGCCAGGGGTCAGTAACAGTCGAGCAATAAAGTATCAAAATCGGAATCCAAAAGAATAGTCAATAGGGAAAGCCAGAGGTCAAGAATCAGAGTATAAGTAATAACAGCGAGAAAAAAAAGCAAGTACGCACAAGGCAATAGCAAGCACCAGTGTGAATGTGAGCCAAGACTAAATAGGGAGGAAGAACCCGCCCTGGGCCTGACAAGAAGGCAGGTTGTCAATCACAGAGCAAGACTAAGTTTATCTATAGAGGAGCAGAGAGAAATGAAGGTTAAGGAGATGGGTGTGGTGGGAAATCAATTAACAAGGTGAAGGAATAGGACAGTGTTCAGACAATACAAACCAAACCCAAAAGAAGAAATCATAGCCGAACATGTCTCCTGCGCCGCAGCATGCGACCAATGATGACGCCAAAGCCTGGACGGGCAAAGATGTTACACAGTGCCATTTCTTGCTTATTGGTTTTGTCTGGTATTACATGTCAGTCTCTTTAAAGGGGTATTCCCATCTCAAGGATCCACTCTATACTGGTAGCTTATGTAAATTCTATTGTTTTCCTAAATATATTGCTTTAGCAATGCTGCTTCATTTGCCTGCTATGTGAAATTATCCCTCCCATTGTTTACACATCATTGTCAAGGCACCCAGTTTGTTATTTGATCCAGATCAGGTGACATAATTCACTGCTCCCTGGAGGGGAGGGGGGCTGAGTTCTCTGTATTATTTTCAGAGCTATTGTTATATTATGCTCTGTGGTCTGGGAAATCAGGACTAATTTTATCTGTCTATGTAAACACAAAGATGACATTGAGTTTACTGCAAGTCTATTGTCAATCCTGGCAGCATGTAAGATTTTTTTCTCTACTAACCTGTGTAATATAATATATATTTACTGTGCATATATGTGAGCTGCATTATTATTGATTTCTAGTAATCAAAATAAATAATCTCTCATGGTAAAGGCCATTCATATTCTCCTACCATCAGTCAAAGCCTACCCACCAGCTTATTAAAGAATACAGGAAATGAGAAGAAGAGACAGCAGGCAAACTGCTGAGAGAGGGAGATAGAAAAATCCTTTTTAAGCCAATTTTATCCACTTTTCCTTTTGTGTGCTTCAATAAAAATACCATCAAATATGTAAATTACATCCCTGAACCTTTACATTTTGTATAAAAATGGCCATTTTGGGCACAGTGTATCCTACACTTACACCATCCTTTATGCCATGCCATTATTTCTGATTCATTTTCCTTCTCTTCAGTTAGTCAACAATTATTGTAACCTCCTCCATCCTGTAGTAATTGTGAGCAGCTCTTCATGGGGGCTGAGAGCCATTGTGACATTAATCACACCAATGCAGAGTGCAATTTATGTCACAATGAAGTAGTTCCCATCTGTAAAGTAGCTGTAGCTGCTGAAAACCATCCCGAGATAAGAGAAGAGATGACAATGTGCAGGTGGATGCCTTTCATTGCTGTCTACAGAAGACTAGCATAAGAATCTTACAAAATCTAAGAGATGGCACTTTCACTTCAATGCATTGATGAAGCAGGCAAAGCAGAAAACATAAAGTACTGTAAGAATTTTGATATGCAGCTTATTAGTGGAGTTTATATCCTGTTATGAGTCTCCGCATGACAGGCTTATAAAGAGAAATGTAAAATGAGCATTAAAAGAATATGTAAGGCTGAGGCCACCCATACCAGAAAAACAGCGTTTTGTGGCAGAATTTTGCTACATTTTTCAGCCAAAACCAAGAGTGGCTTGAAAAGGAATGGCAAATATAAAGCAGGCACTTATACATATTTCGGATAAATCCACTCCTGACTTTGGCTGAAAAAAAAAAAAAAACAGATCAAATTTGCAACAAAAAACATAAATATGTGGCCTCAGTTTCAAAATATTTAAGTAATATTCTGCATGCTGAAGCTAGAAATGTGTGCTGAAATTTGTGTGTACAGCATGGCTGCATTATTTGTGTATTGTGTGTTAGGGATAGTTCACACTGGGCTAGTGACCATGTATTTCGGTCCTGATTTTGACGCAGGAAGCCGTATCAGAACAGAACCAAAATGCGCCTGCTGCGACTGTCGTGGCTTCCCGCTCTGGAGTAGCCCCAAATGAATGGGTCTAGTCCGGAGGGTGGTGTCGCGAGGCGGACGCCGGGGCTGAATCAGCCGCGGAATCCACCTGAAGAAAGGGCAGATCGCTTCTTTTTTCCGTCAGCGGGAACAAACCACTCATGGAAAAAAGGACGCAAGCGATCTACATAGACCTCTATTGTGAGGGGGCGGATTTTGAGGTGGATTCGGCGTCAAAATCCGCCCCCTCTTGTCCGTGTGAACTAGCCCTTATAGTATGTGTACAGTATGGCTGCATTATTTGTGTATTGTGTGTTACAGTATGTGTACAGCATGCCAGTATTATATACTGGTGACATTTATTTATTTTATGATGGGAGGATTGTCGAGTATATGCAATTCTTGCATACAAACCTACTAATGATAATTCCATAACAGAAAGTTTTCTGGTGTGGAGGGATAGTATTGTGGTGCACAACTGGCGCAAGGCTCTTTCTTGCACCAAATGTGCCCCACAACCCCTATTCTACACCTTGCTTGCCTCACTGTGCGAATGTGGACAGAGCAGGCGGAATTGAGTGGGACTTGGCCCTAAATATTCACTATAATTCATGGCAGTTTTCCGGCATGAGTTATAATTCTATTCACACTCAAAGCACTTTAGGTAAAAATGCTGTAGCTTTTGTGCCAAAGCGGATATAAAGGGAGATATAATGGAAAAACTGCTGGTTGCATTTTTGCCTTTGGCTGAAAAAAACTGCATCAATAGCTGTAGTGGATTTTTTCCAAATAACATGGAGGAAAGTTAACAAGGGTGGGAGTTGGGGGTATTTACTAAGAGTGGAGTTTCCTACAGCTGTCTTAACCATTACCCCCAGTGCAAGATGCACCAGAATTATTAAGAGGCATTGGCCCCTTAATAAACCTGGCACACTATAGAAGGTTACTTGTGCCAAGAGTGAAATCTATGCCAGTGAAATACTGGCATAGATTTAAAATATAGCTTACTCCATTTTTCTTAAAAAGTGGAAAGAGAGGCAGAGAAAGATGGAAGAAAAAGCCATGCGGCAAACATGCCACACATCTATGCTGGAATAAAGGACTAAATTCCCCCATGGGGCAATGAAAACATCTTAAAGTAGCAGTTAACACTGTCATGTAAACCCCAAATACAACTCCTGCTGTCTGGAGTCTCAGATTGATTTCCTGCTTCTGTCCCTTAGACAAACTTAAGAGTACCAAATCCTAGCCTACTTATCTTGAGAAGATTACTACAGCCCTCTTCTTTTCAGTCCACCGATGACCAGGCACCTTTGTAATCTATCCTGACCTCTGATCTTCCACTCATTCACCTCTGCTTTCATTTCTCACATACTCTCTCAATTCCTTCACTGACCAACACAACTCTGCTCAACTTGACCTAGGTTTCCTGTGCATCAATACATTGAAAGGAGAATAACAGATATAACAATAGTCCTAAATGGACACTGGTAATAGCTGTAACAGTAATAACATTAGGTCACCAGGAGGGGGAAATGGGGAAAACCTTGAGTAGGTATGAATCCTAGTCTTCACAGTAAAAGGGAAGAAGAGTAGCATATTTGGAGCATTTTCAGCAGGGTCACTCTTCATAGACTCTACAGCACTTCTGCTGGTTGTATACATAATATATGTATATAATATGTGCATTATATATGTGTTCATAACGAAAGTTTCCATTCCTGGGCCAGGGAAGATATGGTTGACAATGGTATACCGCATAATACTGTCCTAAATAGTTTAGGGATACGGACCATTTCCAGACGATATCCCAACATCAGGTGCAAGAATATGGCTATGGTTAGTTATTGCACATGCATGGTTCTCAATAGTGAGAGGAAGAAACCACTGTCAGACACCATCAACAGCTCATCTCCCCTGAGAATAAAAGGACATGCCATGGTCACATCTCTCACGCCTGTCTCTTTGCCCCAGACATCTGCCACTGGTGGAAAGTCAAGGCACTTAGATTGGGGACCAAACCCACCACTACTGGTAATCAATTTGCCCCCATAATACCAATAAACATAATAATAGCATAGGGATATACTATTATTATGTTTATTTTATTATTATTTTTATGATTGATAAAAACCTGTTAGACTGATACAATTGTCATTTACATTATATTTACCCAGCATGCTTTGCTCTTCTCACATCATGTGTAGCAGCGCTGGATTTGATAATCCATGTGACATCTCCATGAGTTCAGTGACATCTTTACATCTACAACAATATGGCATACCTCTCATATGAAGGCAGTAACATCACATGGTGTTCAGCCCATGCTGAATGGGGAGGCTGGTTATAGATACATCAGGAATATGGGAACAGATTTAGACTCTGCCATAGTTCTCACTTCTGCTTACTTGGTGAACAACGCCTATCATCTCCTTTATGTGTCTCTAAGATTTTCTCTTGTAGTTGTGCAACATCTAGTAGGATAACATGAGGACAGTCACCTAACAACTTGAGCGCCAAGAGCATGTGTCCCTAGACAGGATTTAGGGGTTAATGTGTGTTAAGCTCTTGTTGTATAGGTATGTATTATTATTACTGTATAATCAGAAGCTTACAACTGCTTTACAAAACAGGAACCGTCGTGGCACTGTAATCTGGGAGAATGAGAGGAATCTGGCAACAGAGGGAACGCCGCAGCACTAAAGTTAGGAAATAATCCACTGTCTTCCTCATGTGACATTACAAAGTCAAACTCAGCAACACTACATTATATCAAGGAAGTGCAACTTATAACTATAGGTAGCAAATCTACTACTAAAAAAAGTAGAGAATATGAGATAAATCATATTTCATCACAAGATCTATAGTAGACGTAAGCAAGCCCATATCAATTGTGGTGGGACCAAATAACTAATGTTTAAGGGGAACTCCCAAAAAGGATCAGCTAAGGGCTCGTTCACATCTGCGCCCAGTCTCCGTTCTGCAGGTTTCCGTTTCCTGCACAAAACAGGGCAGGAGACATAAACCTGCATTTGAATGGGTTTGAAACGTGTACGGCCGTGAGCACCGGTGAGCGCTTTTTGCTCTCCGTGGCGAAACCAGGTTTTTTTCAACCGGACACAGAGTCGGTCATGCAGTACTCTGTGTCTGGTTTTTAAAAAACGGTTTCGCCGCGGAGAGCATAAAATGCTCGCCGGCGCTCACGGCCAGACTCGGCATGACAGGTTTCCATCTTCTGCCAGCAGAAGACGAAAACCTAATACGGAGTGCCGAACACTGGTGTGAACCCAGTCTCATAAAGATTTCACTGCGCAATCCTTGGGAAGATAAACTGTCGATGATTGTGTGACTTTCTCCTCTGCACTGTTTTGCCAAGCTGACAGCTATCTTCTGTATATGGCCCTCATTTAGGCACAGACTGTACAGCACCTTCTATTCTGCCCATAGGTCAAGCTCTATTTTTGTCAGTTTTCACAAATCTCTCCATACACTTCATGAGGGATCTGTGAAAATGGGCTCCCCTTCACAGCCATTTTGCACAACAGTTGTTTAAATGTAAACCCACACCGATTTCCCTGGTTTCTGTTCTTCAGGTCTGCTTGAGGACCCAAAAACTGGAACCCAATCTGCTTAAAAACCTGCGGACCCCAAAGACTATAATGTGGTCTGCTCAGTTTCTGTCTGACAAGCAAAACTTTTCTCTCCGCATTTTTCAAGTGGAATGGGAAATGGAATCCCTGACTGCAATCCTGTCTAAGGCTACATGCACATGACCGTCCAATAAAATAGAACAGTCAGTTAATGGATATCCATGTGCCTCCATGCCTCCACAGACCCACTGATTCTTTTCAGTTAGCCTGGGGCACAAGACAGGTATAGGACCCATCCTGAGTTCTGCTCTAGACTCATGGACCCATACATGTACATGTGATAATTCAGAAAAATTGATTTGGGGCCAGAGAATACCTTGAAGCTAATGCGCCTTGCAGCAGACCACAGTGAAAAAGCGATGTAAAAGGCATTGTGATTTTTCCCGCAACGCTTTTCACAACAAATATTAATCATGTATGGCTTTCTAATGTTTGCCTGCTCTTATAAAATACAGCAGAAAATTGTGCAGCTCTCCCGTCCTCTGTGTGTCCTCATCTCCTTACAGCTCTGCGATTGCATAATTATCATATAGATGCACAGCATTTACATATGAATTCAGATAAGGGCCATGGACATGAAGGTAAATGTGGCCTACTATATAATGCATACATTAACTACTTATATGCGATTTTATAGCAGCACAGTACAGTCACCTATGACGCCAGCGGAACCAATGGCTGTATGTTACACTCTTGCTGGAATTCAGAGGCAGGTGTGAAATTTCTGAATGGCTCTCAAAATATGAAAACTTAATGTGGTTGGGCAACAAAGACGTTCTTAAAATGCTATATACACTAAAGTTAAAGGGGCTCTATCATTGGGAAAAGTCATTTTTAGCTAAGCACCTACTTGCATAGTTTTTAGAAAGGCTATTTCACGCCTACCTTTTGTATGTAAATTTCCTCAGTAGTTTTTGAATAATTCTGTTTTTATTCATATGCTAATTAGCCTTCTCCGTGCACTCTGGAAGTCTCTGTGTGCACTGTCTGCTTAGGATGGAGAAGAAAAGCGGTCATAGACAAGTGTGCTGAGGAAATAGGGAAGCGAGATAAACAGGTACACCAAACATCTCTAGTAAGTGCCATGGGGCCCAACAGACTAGACCCGGGAGGGGAGTGTGGACTAGACCAGAGCAGGGAGTTAGAGTGTTGCGGGGCTAGCCATAGCTTCTCTATCTCCATCCATTTGGAATAGGCCTGGAGTGTAGACCAGACCAGGATCCTGCATAGTTGGACTACCCAGTAGTACAAAACTAGGTTAGGGAGGGAGAGACCACTCCACGCCCTAGGGGTCATCATAAGCCTGTGTCTTCCCCTGGCCCAGACAAACCTAAGGATTGAGCCCTACAATGCACGAAGGTCCCGAAGGGGCACCGGTATTGGGAGGGCCTCAAATAGGTAAAGCAATTTAGGCAAAATAGTCATGGTGACTGCGGCAATCCGGCCGGGAAGTCGATCAAAGTTTTAGGGAGGCCCAAAATGGATGAGACGCCATACGGTTCTCCTTATATCGCAAACGGAGCCGAAGTTCCTCAACTCGGGCGTTAGCGTCATTTTTCAGCCGCGAACCAAGGACAATACAATGCCCCTTCATCACAGCCTTATGGGCCTCCAACAGTGTCGTCACCGACGAGACTGAACCCACATTAAGTTCAAAAAACGTTTTTAAGAAGCCAAAGCACCTCACGGGTCTGCACCTTCTGAAGGAAACCCTCGTTAAGCCGCCAGTGGCAAACTCTAGTGCAAATCGGGTCAGCATGCAATTCTACGGAGACTGGTGCGTGGTCCAGGTAATGGAGCCAATAGAGTCAAAGCTTTCACAAACACTCAAGTTAAGGTTTACTACATCTGCATGTCATATTTTGATGCACAAGGCAGGTGCAGTAAAATGCAAGTCATGCTTCTGCACACGAGTCCACTTCTAAGAAAAATGTTTTGCATGTTTCAACTAACATATTTACAGTGGTATTTACACATTTTTTTTTTATTCATAAGCATCTATGTATTGTTATGAAGCAAAGCCAATGAACTGATCCTTCAGGATAATCGGATTAAGGAAATACAAAGCATGCTGCTAGCTTTGCAGATTCTCTTACAATAGATCTTATGCTGCAGTTATCAGGCATTCACATGCTTACATGGTGTCAAAAACAGGCACCCGGCATTCAGTAGGTTTCCAAGGCACTATGTCCAGTCAGTAAATAGATATGGCTATATAAAGAGGATTTGGATTAAACACTTTGTAAACTCTTGGTCCTAATGAATCACTTGGGTAAGATGCCAGGACTAGAGCACTGCAAGCAGATGGCTGCAGCAAATGTACAGAGTAGGCAGAACATAGACAATGGCCGGAGAAACAAATATGTATGTACAGATAAAGATTACTATTATTATAGAAAGATTATGTTCAATATGATCTATAAAAAAAATTAGAACTTTTCTAATTGTCCATATAAGAGTAAGGACACATGGGTAGGTTATCTGATGCAGTTTTTGAAGCCAAACCCAGTTGTGGATAATAATAAGCAAGAACCTACGTATAAGGACAGATGGTACTACCAAACGCTTCTATTGATACTAATAAATATTACATTACACTACTGATAAATCTCCTCAATTGTGTTGTAAAAAGCCAATTTTTGATGTGGCTACAGAACAGGTTTATGTGATTTTAGAAAAGCTCACTCACATGTTGTTTAAGGACACAGCCCAAAAGTGCCTTGAGGACCGGGCCTGGTTTTTCAAAACTGACGTGTCACTTTATATGGCAATAACTTTGAGACGCTTTAACTTACACAAATGATTTTGAGATTGTTTTCTCGTGACACACTGTACTGCATGTTAGTGTTAAAATGGAATCAATATTTATGTATTTATTATTAAAAAAAATAGGAAATTTGATGGAAATTTGCAAAAAAATCACAATTTTCAAAATGTGAACTGCTCTGCTTTTCATACAGATAGTTACAGTCCTATGAAAAAGTTTGGGCACCCCTATTAATCTTAATCATTTTTAGTTCTAAATATTTTGGTGTTTGCAGCAGCCATTTCAGTTTGATATATCTAATAACTGATGGACACAGTAATATTTCAGGATTGAAATGTGGTTTATTGTACTAACAGAAAATGTGCAATATGCATTAAACCAAAATTTGACTGGTGCAAAAGTATGGGCACCTCAACAGAAAAGTGACATTAATATTTAGTAGATCCTCCTTTTGCAAAGATAACGGCCTCTAGTCGCTTCCTGTAGCTTTTATTCAGTTCCTGGATCCTGGATGAAGGGATTTTGGACCATTCCTCTTTACAAAACAATTCAAGTTCAGTTAAGTTTGATGGTCGCCGAGCATGGACAGCCCGCTTCAAATCATCCCACAGATGTTCAATGATATTCAGGTCTGGGGACTGGGATGGCCATTCCAGAACATTGTCATTGTTCCTCTGCATGAATGCCTGAGTCGATTTGGAGCGGTGTTTTGGATCATTGTCTTTCTGAAATATCCATCCCCGGCGTAACTTCAACTTCGTCACTGATTCTTGAACATTATTCTCAAGAATCTGCTGATACTGAGTGGAATCCATGCGATCCTCAACTTTACTAAGATTCCCGGTGCCGGCATTGGCCACACAGCCCCAAAGCATGATGGAACCTCCACAAAATTTTACAGTGAGTAGCAAGTGTTTTTCTTGGAATACTGTTTTTTTTTGACACCATGCATAACGCCTTTTTGTATGACCAAACAACTCAATCTTTGTTTCCAGTCCACAGGACCTTCTTCCAAAATGAAGCTGGCTTGACCAAATGTGCTTTTTCATACCTCAGGCGACTCTGTTTGTGGCGTGCTTGCAGAAACGGCTTCTTTCTCATCACTCTCCCATACAGCTTTTCCTTGTGCAAAGTGTGCTGTATTGTTGACCGATTCACAGTGACACCATCTGCAGCAAGATGATGATGCAGCTCTTTGGAGGTGGTCTGTGGATTGTCCTTGACTGTTCTCACCATTCTTCTTCTCTGCCTTTCTGATATTTTTCTTGGCCTGCCACTTCTGGGCTTAACAAGAACTGTCCCTGTGGTCTTCCATTTCCTTACTATGTTCCTCACAGTGGAAACTGACAGGTTAAATCTCTGAGACAACTTTTTGTATCCTTCCCATGAACAACTATGTTGAGCAATCTTTGTTTTCAGATCATTTGAGAGCGAGCTGTCCATGCTCGGCCACCATCAAACTTAACTGAACTTGAATTGTTTTGTAAAGAGGAATGGTCCAAAATACCTTCATCCAGGATCCAGGAACTGATTGAAAGCTACAGGAAGCGACTAGAGGCTGTTATCTTTGCAAAACGAGGATCTACTAAATATTAATGTCACTTTTCTGTTGAGGTGCCCATACTTTTGCACCGGTCAAATTTTGGTTTAATGCATATTTCACATTTTCTGTTAGTACAATAAACCTCATTTCAATCATGAAATATTACTGTGTCTATCAGTTATTAGATATATCAAACTAAAATGGCTGCTGCAAACACCAAAATATTTAGATCTAAAAATGATTAAAATTAATAGGGGTGCCCAAACTTTTTCATAGGACTGTATATCACACAAATACATGAATAAATATTATCTCCCATATATCTGCTTTATATTGGCATCATCTTTTGATTGTCCTTTAATTTATTTTGGATGTTACAAGGCTGAGGGGGCGTTCACACTACCGTCTGTGTCCGACAGGTAGTGTCCGCTCCTAGTGTCCGCTAAAAATCTGGCACGCACATTAGGAGCGGACACTAGCTGTGTCCGTGACACCTGTCATTTATTTAAATGGCGATCGGGTGCGTTCTTTTGCACTCCGTGCCCTTCCTTCACTGTCCGCATGTAAAGATGTCCGACTTTTCAAGCGGACAGAAAAACCCTACATGTCGTATTCAAAGGGTTAAAACCCCCGATTGAAGCGCAGCTTCGATCGGGGGTTAAGGAGCAGGATGTTAGCTGTATGTTACAGCTAACTCCGGCTCCCGATGCCGCCGGGAGTTTTACTTTCACTTTGAAAGACCTAAGATGCGGTTATCACTATTGAAAGCCGCATCTTAGGGGTTAAACAGCGGGGAACGGTGTTATCACCGTCCCCGCTGTTGTAGCGGGAGCCTGGCTGTCAGATACAGCCGGGCTCCCATGGTGATCGCACGGGCTCTGCTTCTGAGCCCGTGCGATCTCCATCACGTACATGCACGGGGGAATGTGGGAACTAACCACATTCCCTGATGTGCATGTACGTGAAATAGAGCTAAGGGGTTAAACTGTAAGTCAGGCAGGGTAATGTGTCTCCCTATAGATTAATGCATTAAGGCATTTTATATGCCTTGTACGCCAGAAAACTGGCATATTAAATCTGTCCCATTGTGTTGTAAAAACATGGATGAGGCCTACAGTATAAGGTTGTACACAAGCTGCACTGGGGTGTATCGGTTATTCACCATATCCAGATAGAATCTAAGTTTCTGTCACTGAATGAGTTATTATGCACACTCAAGCTTGACAAGGCCACACATAGAAGAGAGTAAGCTGCCGATGATATAGGATTTCAACATGCTGAATCCTTCTTTCATATTTCCTGATATCTGTAAAAGGGGAACACCGTACACATCTTATGTCATCTAATGTGTATGTCACCGTAGGATATGTTTGAAGTTGATATTGAGAAAGATTCTGCCATTTGCTGGGTGCACACGACCGCGTGAATTAAAGGCACCTGTGTGCCACCCATGCTTCCATGGACCCTTTCATTAAAAGAATAGAAGCCATGGAAGCAGGGCCGCAAAATAGGACAGAAATAGAACCAGTTCTATACTTTGTGGCCTGGTCTGACGGCACCCACACAGGACCATGTAATTCACAGTCATGTGTACGGCCCATAGAAATGAACCATGGTTGTGTGCAAGAGGCCTTAAAATCAGCTGCAATCTACCATTGTTTTCAATAGTGATGGAAACTCCTTATTACAGTGCACTGCTCAATGTTGGCATGGTTTGCGTGGCTGAATAACTGCTGAAACCGCAGCTCAGGGCCTCATGCTCAGTCACCAGTTTCGGACATTTCTGCTTCATGTGAATATACCCTTAGGCTGCATGCACACTGAGTAACGCCGGGCGTGTATGAGAGCCGTACACGCCGGCATTACAGCAGACTGCCGAACACTTCCCATTCACTTCAATGGGAGCGCTCGTAACAGCGGCGTTTACGAGCGCTCCCATTGAAGTGAATGGGAAGTGTTCGGCAGCCCTGCTGTAACGCCGGCGTGTACGGCTCTCATACACGCCCGGCGTTACGTAGTGTGCATGCACCCTTACTGCCACTCTTATTTGTTTATTTTTGCATCATTGTGACTTCACTGGTGATTATTAATGTGCCCAACACTATTGCTCTTGAACCACATTAAACATACTATATTTTATTATTTGGATTGCCCTTATTATCAGCAGCACCCCCTAAAATGATAGGATACATTGCGGATTACGAAAACCTGGCAATGTGTTTGGGCCGTTTCAGTTTCATTAGCAGCAGGTAAGAGATTAAAGCATTAAACAGGGGATGTGTTTCCATGGATTCAGCCTCCCACAGGTTACATTAGTGTTCCCAAACTCACAGGCAATGAAATAAATGAGGCGCCACCAGTCTGCAGATTTTAGTAGGTCACTCTACAAAATTGCACCCCAGAAGTACAAAGTGAAGTCAAGTAAACTTGCTGTAAACTTTCCAAACATTCTGCTTCATTCTTGTAATCTCATGTATCATGCAAAATCTGTCCTATGAATACTCTTTTTCTGATCCTCCCGTTCAAAGCTTGGGCAAGTGTGCATGTGTATGGAGAAGTCAAGCTATCGGCCAGACAGCTGTCTGAAGTATGTGGCCAACTTGAGTTTGTAGAAACCTTTCCTTTGGATCATAGAACGAAAAGCACCGAGCACAGAGTGCAGTTGGAGCTTTAGAGTTATTGCCCAGCTCGGTATGTACACTAGCATTATGGCTTTCATCTATAATAGTGTCTATGATGATTTCATACATCAGTCATTTGACAGATCCAAACAATCACAGACTAAGCCCTCATTCACACATCTCCCGGCTGTGAAACTCAATCTGTCGGTGTGCCAGACACAAACAGTATAGGGAGATGGACTCTTAGCATTATAGTTATCTATGATACTAGGAGTCCCAGCCTCCCCATGAAATATTGTCCCATACTGTACTCATTGCAGATCAGTATTTCCCAAGGAGGTGCTGACTCTTCATGCCATAGATCAGGGTCGGACTGGGGTGTCTAGGGCCCACCAGTGGAATTGTTTCTAGGGGCCCACCCCCAGGACCCTGCAGATCAGCGGTACCAAAACACGACGTCTAAAAGTAATAACATGTCGGGAGCCATGCTGCTCACCCACTATACCATGTGCACTACCTAAATGTATTGCTACACCTTGTATGGCAAGTGAACAGTGCGGCTCCTAGAAATGCTACTATTCCCTGTAGCTGCTCGGTCCTGGAAAAGGCTGATCTACAGAGGTCCTGGCTGTTGTATCATCGTAGATTTAATATTGATGGCTTATCCTAAGGACAGACCATCAATATTAGAAAGATGAATAAATCCTTTAGAGCTAGTTCACATGGAGATACATGAACTCTGCGTGTGAACATTCTGTCGCAGATGCCAGGCATCCCGTCGTGGCATTCCGCTCCGGATTAGACCCAAATGAATGGGCCGGAGCCTCACACCGCAGATGCTGAGATTGATTCAGCCGCGGAATCTGTGGCAAGATAGGGCAGCTCGCTTCTTTTTTCCGCTACTAGCTACACCTGTCCCCGACTCCAACGCTGTCTTCTCCGCTGCCGTCCTTCAGAAATGACGTCAGACGTCACATGACCCGGGACGCAGGCCGGGTTCATGTGACGTCAGAGACATCAGGAAGGATGCCTGGCAGGATCGTGGAGAGGTAAGTAACACTGTTTGTTATGTTCCCTTACCTCTCCCGATCCGCCGATCATTATACTCGGGGGTCTGCAAAGACCCCCGAGTATAATGATGGTATTTGTGGGACCCGCAGTGTCACTTACGGATCCCAGCCCAGCCAGGATCGGCAAGTGAATAGGGCCCGTAACAGCCTATTAAAAAAAAAAAAACGCAGCGGTATCGGCTGTCACCAGGCCCCCTAAAGTCCCGGGCCCTGTGGCAGCCGCCTCCGCTGCCTCTATGGTAGTTACGCCCCTGATACCATATATGTCATATATATACTTATATGAATGTATGAATACTATATATACTCACATATATACATACATACACTCACCCATAAACATTATTGTAGTATACTGTATACATACCTGTATACAGTATACATACCTGTATACATACCTGTATAACAAAGATACAGTACTCACACAATATACAACACACATACATTACACAAATGTACACATATATACATATTACATAGAAAGATTTTACCAAAAGGATATACTTACATTTTCCAGAAGAGCACAGCATTGCATGAGATAGCTCCTGTCTTCCCCACACGATCCGATGTGAGAGACGACTCACTGTGAGGGGAGGGAAGCAGGAAGTGCGGGCAGCACAGCAGGTCCTCACAGGAGAGCAGCAGCTCAGTGACAGGAGTACGAGCAGCCATTATAGCTGAGGCTGAAGCTGCACACGTGTCCTCCAGTATATACTTTCCCTATATATCGGGAGGACACTATGTGCAGCATCAGCTAATGGAGGCAAATGCAGATGCATTGGTCAGGTGCTCGATTGGGGGCCCCGAGAAATGTATCTGCATTAGTACAATGAGGATTTAACAGTCGGGGCCTGGGGCCCACCGGGGGATTCACTGATACACCGGTGGGCCAGTCCGACCCTGCCATAGATCACTATAATGCTACGAGTCCGTCTCTCAGAATACTGTTCAGGCCGTTGAATCTAACTCACACACAGACCGTAGCGCTTTACAGTCACTGCAAATCCCATCCATACATTACAGAGTAATACGAGCAGCAGAAATGCTGCGATTTCCAAAACCTTTCTGCTTTTGGAAATCATAGAATGTCAATTGTACCTAAAGAAACGCCAGCGGATTCCCTATAGGTATAATGGAAGCAAAAAGTCATCATAAGAAAATTCTGCAACTTTCTATGAAAAACACTGTGGGTACATTCACGTGGGGTTTTACTTTTAGCTGCAGAAATTTCTACATCTGAAAAAATTTCCTTCATCTGAATAGGGTTCATAGAATTCTGCAAGCTCCTGAAAACTGATGGACCTGATTTTTAGTTTCAGATATTTCTGCAACTAAATCTTCTATTTGTGAACATACTCTAAGGGCTAGTTCACACGTATAAACCGCCTGGCTTATTTTGGTCCAGAAAAAAAAACACTTCCTAGTTAGGAAGTGGTTTTTTAACCTTGAGGCGTTTTTTGGAGCAGTTTTTGGTAAAAACTGCTTCAGAATGCGCCAGGCAGTTTTCCCCTCCCCTAAAAGTGAATGGACCGTAAAAAAACGCATCATGTTTTTGGTCGCGGTTTTTGCAAAAAAACTCGCCATAAACGCGATGCTTTTTTGCACAAAAAAAAAGGCGACACGTTTTTTGTCTCCCGTTCACTTCTATTGCTTTCCTCAGGCGGAATCTGCCTGAAGAAAGGTCATGTCGCTTCTTTTTTCTGCTAGCAGCAAAATCCTGCTAGCAGAAAAACGAAAGCTAGCGGTCTCCATAGACCACCATTGTATGGAGGCAGATTTTGAGGCGAAATCCGCTGTCAAAATCTGCCTCATTGCCCCCATGTGAACTAGCCCTAAGGCCACAAAGCTGCGGGAAGAAAATGCAACAAAAATATTTGTGTTTTTCCCTGGTTTTACAATTTTTCAATGTTGCCTCCCCATATAAGTTTATGAGGAAAAAGCAGCGTTTCAGCAGGTAAAATTAACATCCTGTGTATTTTAAAAAACGTGAGGCCTTAGTCTTAGGGTGTCTATAAGGCTTCTTAGGCTACATTCACACGGTGGAAAATGAAGAGGAACTCCTCTTCATTCTGCGCCGGTGGCATTTTCACCGCGGCCTAGCCACGATGGGATGCTTATTCAGTGCATCAGCATTCTGTCGCTAAATCCTGCTTCTGATTAGACCCGGAAAAATGAGCCTAGTCATCATGGGGTTTCGAGCCGCACTGTCCGTGGCAAGATCGAGCAGCATGCTTCTTTTTTCCGCATCTTGCTGCGATGTCTGCCTCCCATTGAGAACAATGGAAGGTGGATTCTGGGAGGAATCTGCCCCCAATTCGGAGGTGAAATCTTCCCCCAAATTTGTGGCAAATTCCTCTGTGTGAACACAGCTTTAGGCTGAAGCCCCATGTTGTGGAAATGCAGCTTTTTCTGTTGCAGATTTTGTTGCGGATTTTTGAGCCAAAGCCAGGAGTGGATTGAGCAGAAGGGAGAAGTATACGAGCTTCCTATATATTTCCAGTTCCTTTTGTAGCCATTCTTGGCTTTGGCTCAAAAAAACGCAACCAAATCTGCAACAGAAAAGGCTGCATTTCCGCAACGTGGGGCCTCAGCCTCACTGTGGAAAAATATGATTACCTCAAGTTCTTATTGACTTAATATATAAAACCAGTCTACACAGCCACATGGAAGATTCTGTTTGTGTCATCGGCAAAGTATATCTTTGGTTTAGCTGTGATGTACAGTATATGAAATTTTACGCTATGTCAACTAGTTAACCCAGGTAGAGAAGACTTTTGCATACGTACGTGCCCAACGCCCACGAAAAACAGCTGTGTGTGTCTGTTTGTTAAGTGCATGGATGGCCTTTATTCAATGGTAATGAGTAATGGCCATGTGACGGCTGTTTTTAAAATGATCATATGACCATTGTAAAACCCATGCATTTCAATGGGTCTATTCGCATGCCACTATTTATATCTATTTTGATGGGGAAAAAAAAATCAGTTTCAGTGCATATCAATTTTTTGACAGTTGTTAAAAATGGACCATCAAAAAAAACGGCCATGTGAATATATGCATTGAATTTTATGTGTTCTCAAACACAGTTGTGTGGCGTTTTTTTGCAAAAATGGCTGTTTTCTTGTAAGGCCTATAGCTATTGAAAGAACGTACCAGCTAATGATAAAATACTACAATAATGCACATGTGGATGGATGAAGGACTTCTCCAGAAGATCTCTCATCAGTTATCGCTCTTCTTCATATCATCCACACACAGAGGACTGCTGTACGTTCCGTCAGTTTTCACTCACATTTCCATTGAAAGGTTCTCAGATTCATTAGCGAATCAAATCTAAATTTCAGTCCCAAAGGGAAGATTATTAACATTCACCAGGAAAATGTGCTCTAACATGTTTATTTAATTACACGGCTAGAAGGAAGGCGGGGAAGTCAAGCAAGCCAGTCATTTCACAAATTCTCAAGGAGACAGAAAGCAATATCTTGTGTAGAAGGAGCTGCTGTTTCCCCATAGCTGAAAAGCTACTGCACGGTATATGAAAAATGCCAATAATCTACTAAAACCAGAGTTTCCAAATGGCGTCTTATATGTGAACGGAAAGTCAGTGTCAGTGGCGTAACTAGGAATGGCAGGGGCCCCGTGGCGAACTTTTGACATGGGCCCCCCCCCATCCCAACTGACGCCGAAGACCTCGACCGACCCCCTCCTCCGCATTCTATTATGTCCCTTACTGGCCCCTGCACACAGTATTAACCCCAATAGTGGCCCCTGCACACAGTATTAACCCCAATAGTGGCCCCTGCACACAGTATTAACCCCAATAGTGGCCCCTGCACACAGTATTAACCCCAATAGTGGCCCCTGCACACAGTATTATGTCCCATAGTGGCCCCTGCACACAGTATTATGCCCCATAGTGGCCCCTGCACACAGTATTATGCCCCATAGTGGCCCCTGCACACAGTATTATGCCCCATAGTGGCCCCTGAACACAGTATTAACCCCAATAGTGGCCTCTGCACACAGTATTAACCCCAATAGTGGCCCCTGCACACAGTATTATGCCCCATAGTGGCCCCTGCACACAGTATTAACCCCAATAGTGGCCCCTGCACACAGTATTAACCCCAATAGTGGCCCTCTGTGGACACCCATAAACAATTATTATACTCTGGGGTCTTTTCAGACCCCAGAGTATAATAATCGGAGACCCGGGGAATAAAAACATTAAAAAAAAAAAACCACTGTTGCTTCTTACCTGTTCCCCCGGCTCCTGTGCTGTGCTGTCCTGTCCTCCTGTGCTGACCATCGCTCGCGTCCTTCGTTAATGACGTCGGACGTCACATGACCCGGGAAGCATGCCGGGTTCATGAGACGTCAGACAACAGTAGGACGGAGGCCTGGCAGGATCGCGGAGAGGTAAGTAACAGTTTTTTATGTTCCTTTACCTCTCCCGATCCGCCGGTCATTATACTCGGGGGTCTGCAAAGACCCCCGAGTATAATGATAGCCCCTGTGGGGCCCGCGGTGTCACTTGCCGATCCCGGCCCAGCCAGGATCGGCAAGTGAATAGGGCCCGTAACAGCCTATTTAAAAAAAAACGCAGCGGTAGCGGCTGTCACCGGGCCCCCTAATGGCCCGGGCCCTGTGGCAGCTGCTACTGCTGCTACCACGGTAGTTACGCCACTGGTCAGTGTCTTCATAATTTGTATTCATACTCAAGACGTTAGCATTTGTAGACTCTTATTAATAGTCATATGACAAAGCTGATGACCTGAAGGGTCACAATAAAAGGTGTGAGAAAATGACAGGCAGAGTGCTGGAATCACCGTATAGCTATCCCAGATTTCTGAATTATGTGTGGCCTAGGGCGAGTCTTTAATAGGCTTCAGCCCCAGGTGTGGGTCCTGGGCTCTTACTGGGCCATAAAAGGCTGCGGAGCCTGCACTTCAGGGCAGATCCTGGGATTGATAGGAGGTGCCTGGGTCTCTCCTGATACACTGTGAGTGTGCGGAGACTGTATTGCGCTCTTTTTGTTGAGTTGTGTGGCTGGTAATAAGCCACCTGTACAGTTAGGACTTATTATTTAGTTACTGCTCAGACAAGCAGGGTTTTGTAGCTCATTTTTTGCCTGAAGTTAAGGATGTATTTTATTTTGCTCCTTCTGTGCCTGAAGTGAAGGTTTATTTATTTTGCAGTTTATTTTCTAAATAAACCTGTTTGCACCAGATTGTGTGTCTCTGCCTCTGACTGGTTGGATCCACACCAATGCTGCTACTGAGCAACCTTCTCCACATCGGGTACATGACTATTCATGAAAAACTGAAATATCTGCTGGGCAGTCTGTTCTATGACTTTATACGGGGGGGGAGTTCGCACATAAAAATTTGACACTGAATTTGAAGTAGATTTTGCCTCAAAATCCAACTCAAATCTGCCTCCTATTCATTTCAATGTGTGAATAAGCATCCTACTTGTTCTTCAGGTCTGAGAACTCCCATTGAAATGAATTGGCCTTTTCTTGTTACTTTACTTGAATATATCCTACTGACTGGATTCTTCTGATGATGTAATACAGTTTAAATTTTCTTCAAAGGAGAGTGCATTGGACTTTGTTGTATATAACAGAAACCATGACGATAGTGTGAACACAATCTAAGTATGACAATAACAAGTATTTGCAATGCACTTTTCTCATACAAGGGACTCAAAGCACAACTAGCATTGTGGAGTATGGAGTTAGTGGCTGCTGTACAGGCGCTTATGCCCAACATCCACAATGGTCAGTTCTCTGCCTGGAAGCCAATACCTATCAGTATATTTTTGGCACCGACGTACCCCCATGCAATCATGGGGTGAACATACAAATTCCATGCAGATATTGCACTTGGTCGGATTCAAAACCAGGCCCCCAGCACTGCAAGGTAACAGTGATAACTACCGAGCCCTAAATTTGTCTTTACTTTATAACACACAATCTCCACTAAAATAATTGTGCTGCTGACATGTCAGAAGATCATAATGTAGTTTTGTACTAAAAAGTAAACAAGTACTGAATTATCAGAATTTCTGGTTCACAGGATGCTAAATGAATGTCATTTCTCTGTCCAAGCCCAGTTAAATCCAGCAGTAGTTTGCACATTCAGCACTGCTCCCATTCATGTAACATAAACTCTCTGTATGTAGAAGTCAGTTTGGCTTTTGAACTAAAGACATTATATACAGTACCAGCCCAAGGTAGATGACTAGATAGTATTTCTACAGTACATGACATAAGCTGTCATTTAATAGTGCAGCAGACAGATTTGTAGACTTACTCAATTTCACAAGCCCAACAAAATGTTGTCAACTACCCATTACCCAATAAAAGTTTTGTTTTCTGTACAACTTGTAGTTAATAGCGCAAAAGACAATGAATGGAGAGCAGTACATTGGCCAAAACATCAGCTCATACTGTTGAGCTCTATCCGCAGACTTCGAAGCTGCATTATATCATAGCATCACAAAGCCTGTGTCCACTAAAGTTGACCATACAGTTCGGAGAACAGCTATCCCTCCAGACACCCTGTACATAGATACACTTGGATGATCATACATATAATCTCTATAGGGAAGGAGGACACCTCTAGAAGAAGCTTATATCCCAAAAGGGGATGTCGAGCATGTTGAAATTCAATATGATCAAACCTGCTTTCCACCAACATCCACCACTGGAGGGGCGCTAAGACCCCCTTACACATTAGATGGTTAGATATAGGGCCGTAACTTGAATGGGTACAGAGGGTGCAATCGCACCAGGCGCCCGGAAGCCTTAGGGGACCTATAAGCTATGGCATAACTTAAATGGTTCATAGTGGTCTCATCTACCACTGGATCCATAAGACTGGGGGCCAACAGATTACCCTCACCACAGAAAAGGTGAGTAAACTTCTTTGATCACCAATCTGAATTCCCCTTGATCACTGGCATTTTGCATATTGTAAATTTATTACTCCTGTCCTCTGGTGAACTGGTATGAGAAAATTTATGACACTTAGCCTTCCACTGTCAAATGGAGCAACTGGTCAGAGTATAGTCAATGACGGATTCTGAGGGCAGAGAGAAGAGGTTGTACCACAAATGGGGAAAAAATTTCTGTGCACTTTTGCTCTGGGGCCATTAAGCCTCTAGTTACACCACTGGTTAGATAGCAGTACTGTTGGCATTCATCTTAATGTCTATGGTCACCTTTACATTTTGAGATTTTTACTGTTCACTTTCCTACATCCAATTACAGCATTATTATTATAAAAAAATGCACATCAATTTTTTGCTATGAGACATAAAGGGTATATTTGTACATGACACGGTCCCCTTTGTGATTTTTAGTAAATATCTAATATAAAACTGGGAAATCTCATATAAAAACAATAGCTTCTATTCTGAGCAATACAACCCCTTAGAGATACAGATTATTAATTTAGGCCATTGTGATTTTCCCCATTGTGCCCAGAACATGCTTAGGTGTTTATATTGGTTTTACCAAGCTGATGGAAAAATATTTACAGCCCTCTTCATTTCCTCTGGAGGATCAAACGGAGCAGACGCAGTGGATAATATTGAAGGGGTCCACTACACGAGACCCACTAGTAAAGAGCAGCTCCCACTCTGATACTATATTTTCCATGTATTGGCGGCTGCAACTTCCCCCAGCAATATCATCTGATTCTTAGAAACAATCTGCACTTTTATTATGAAGGTTTCATGCAGTCATCCATATCTGACAGTACTTGTCTACGGTCAGGTCTCCAGTGACCCATATAGCTATGAAAAGGGAAAAAAGCACATCTGCTGCATTGGCTCTGTGATATGTCACTGACAAGTTAACACAGTGATAAGTAAACCTTCCTAATTCTATTTTGCAAGATGCCACCAATAGATGACTAATCTAGTAATGGCCACATCTAGGCTGGGTTTACACAGTGTTATTTTACTGAAGAATTGCATGCAATTTTCAATAGCAATGATGTATATGTTACTATACAGCTCACCTGTATGCTAAAAAAGCTTCATGTAAACCCAACTTTAACTTGAAATCACACTAAGGCCAGTTCCACTCTGCGTTCGGGTCATTCCGTTCCCCTCTCCGCATGAAAAATGTGGAGAGAGAAGCCCTGCAAGCAGCACCTTTCTGTCCACTTTTTTCGTGTGGAAACCACACAGACGGCATTACAGTGTATGGGGTATCGTTGGTTTCCTAAGGTAACTGCTTTTTTATGCGGATTCGGTTTCTGTTCAGGGGGTCCCCAAGTGGAACTGAAGTATGGAAACCCATGCACAGATGTGAACCAGGCCTAATACAAGTAATAGAAAAGTCAATCGCAAAAGACGTTTACAAAAATAGAAAATTTATTGTATACACGTAAACACACGCCGCATTAAAAACAGTTTAAAAAAAGACTAAATTGACCAAATTATAGCACTAGGGCTATGACCATGATAAGCAAAATGCCATGCCTATCTCTCTCCTCCTATACAATAAATATTACAAGAACCCTGCTAATACATAATGATTTTACTAGTCGAGTACATAACTTAATCCTGAGCATGAAAGGTGTCCACAAATACCACATCAACATATATTATGTATAAATATTAGAGATGAGCGAACACTGTTCTGATCAGCCAATCCGAACAGCACGCACCCATAGAAATGAATGGAAGCACCCGTGACGCCGGCCGGCCAGCCAGCAAAGTCAGCATCACAGGTGCTTCCATTCATTTCTATGGGAACGTGCTGTTCGGATCGGCTGATCCGAACAGTGTTCGCTCATCTCTAATAAATATCCTAAAACAAAACTGACAGGGTTAAGGTGAAGATCGACCACATCCCCATACCTATCACTCACCACCATCTGTGGCTTCCCATATGTTTAATGCATAGATTTTCTTTTTAGCATGGCAGTCTATGCAAAATTTGTAGGACTGTATGCTTTTGTATGTCATCTGTCATCGGGCACTAGTAGTACTCTTAGGTTACAGTAAATGCTTGACATGAGGCTCTAACATGACGTGAACAGGAGCATACTGGGAGATAGGGACAGGAATATCAGATCCCAGACTTTGTAGCCTCCTAACAGTCCACAGCATTAGGAAGACCAAACTATCAATAGGATCAAGAATGTTTTATAATTCTTGGAAATATTAGGGAAGCTTTACCCCATACATCTTTCATTACAGATTTATATTTTCATGGTTTCCTAAATGATGTGAGTATGCTGCCTTGTAATACATCCACACAGTATCTGATGTATTCCTATTGGCATGGAAGAAAACTTACTTGTGTCTGCTGCAGCAAGTTTTAGATGCTTCTTTTTAATGTGCCAGAATCCTAAGCGTGTTTATGTGGAGAGCTGCAGATGTTACACTAGGCCCATGTGCAAATATTTTGTGGGACAGTATACTAACTAGGCCCATGAGTTTGCCATGGGTGCCTGCAAAAACCTTTTGCCTAGAAATATATGCACACTATATATATATATATATATATATATATATATATATATATATACACTGTATATACACATATATAATATTTCAGTGGGTCTGTGACTGAAGCTATGCATAGTATGTCAGTCATACATACCCTTATAACACATTTCGAGCCAAATATACTCCACATTGAAAGCTCTCTGCTAAAGCTGGCTGTGAAACGTAAGAAAATCTGCCAATATAGCATTTCTGGTGGTAAAGATTAGAGATGACACCATTCGAAAGAGCTGTTTCGAATAGCACGCACCCATAGAAATGAATGGACGTAGCCCGCACACGGGCGGTTAAGCAGCCGGCCAAGTCTGCGTGCTGGCCACTTCCATTCATTTCTATGGGAGCGTGCTATTCGAAACAGCTGTTTCGAATAGTGTTCGCTCATCCCTAGTAAAGTATCTTACTAAAGTAGCTTACTAAAGATCTACACTCTGTTGTATTTAGGCAACCATATTTTCCATTTTGTTACAAAATAGTACTTTCACCATAACAGAAAAATAATACGGCTATCTAGATAGTACAGTAGTGGTAGTGGTAAAGCACCATTTGTGAATACTAAGGCTGGAGTCACACATGCAGTTTCTGTTAGTTATTGATGCAGTTTTTTTATGGCTAATTTCAGGGGTGGATTCAGAAGAGCGGACATTTATTAGTCCTGTTTTTATAGAGCAGTTATAAATCCAACATAAAGGGAATTTGTCAGCCATTATTTCTAGTCATGACCCAGATATGAATATGGGAACACATTTGTCCAAATAATGTAATATATCATTGTGAAGCGTCTGTGTGTTATAATGGCTTGTGTGTAGATCTATCATTTTCCAAATCTAGATGTAGCAGAGCTGAAATGCTTGGTATCACCATCTGCATAGTATGGATAGATTTAAGAAAACCTGTTACATTGAAAATGCAATACATTCAGCCAGCATGTTATAGAGCTGTGATGGCGAACCTATGGCACAGGTGCCAGAGGTGGCACTCAGACCCCTCTCTTTAGGCACCAATCCGTGGAACAGATTATACTGTGTGGGAGCCACCGTGGAGCAAATTGTACTATGTGGGAACCACTGTGCAGCAGATTATACTGTGTGGTGGCCACTGTGCAGCAGATTATTCTGTGTGGGGGCCACTGTGCAGCAGATTATTCTGTGTGGGGGCCACTGTGCAGCAGATTATACTGTGTGTTGGCCACTGTGCAGCAGATTATTCTGTGTGGGGGCCACTGTGCAGCAGATTATTCTGTGTGGGGGCCACTGTGCAGCAGATCATACTGTGTGGTGGCCACTGTGCAGCAGATTATTCTGTGCGGGGGCCACTGTGCAGCAGATCATACTGTGTGGAGGCCACTGTGAAGCAGACTGGACTGTGTGAGGGTCACAGTGGAGCAGAAAGCTCTATAAAGCCCCATTCATATGACCATATTTTGCAGGTCTGTAATTGTGTGCAATTGAGGATCCGCAAATTATTAAGGTTAAATTGTCATGTTGGCACTTTGCGATAAATTAGTGGGTTTTGGGTTGCAGTTTGGACACTCGGTCTCTAAAAGGTTCGCCGTCACTGTTATAGAGCATTAGGAGAGGAGCAAATGTATATTTAATTTTGTAGGAAACAATTTTAGAATAACTTGTAGAATTTGTCTTTTAAGCTCTGCTCATTCTAAGCTTAGGAGTCCATTGGGCGGTCCTACTCAGTGATTGACAGCTATCGCATAAAAATAGCCCACTGGACTCCTAGGCCCAGAATGATCAGGAATTCAAATGAATAATATACAAGTGATACTGAAACTTTTCCCACAGAACTACATGTCCTCCTTGAATTACATGTTCAAAAGTGACAGGTTTCCTTTAACACGTGTTAGAATTGTTGCAGAAATTTCTACAAAACTGAAAATCTGTTCTGCACATGTGAATGGGGTTGTCTTTACAGAATGTTCCCATTCTTCAGATAAATGAGAAAAGTGTACATTAGTTTGCAACAGCTCTGTCACTTGTAGGAGCGACAAAGTCTTAAATAAGACCCAGGACTGATACATTTGTATATGATTCATATAGATAAACCTCCTTGACTTTTAGTACACTTTACACCAATTTTCCTGTTTTATTCCATGGTGTCTGCACTCTGCTTGACAAATGGAAACAATTGTATATTTGTCTCTTATAGTGTCTTATAGTGTATAGTGCCCTGATTGCCTAAATTATTTTATTTATTTTTTTTTAGATACCCCCAGTCTCCAGCTCTGAACCCTATATATTATTATTGGGCTGCTCATTTGTGATGTACCCCCTTTAGGACTGTCTCCTAGGCTAAAACTAAATGGTTGTAAATTGAGAAGTTGTGGCTTGCTCCTATCCACCACAACACCCTACTGTGGAGTTGGTCTTCTCGGTCAATATTGACGTCCTCACTGATCTCCATGTGTTTTACCGAATTGATTTTGGACACCTGTAACAGGAAATTCCCCCTAACATCAACAAGTTCCTTAATGATTTCATTCCAATATACCCAGGCTATTCCAGACAGTCTACCCCAGACTGTGGCTCGCCAATGCTAATTTGCAGGCCTGTTCTGCCTCGCAGACATTATTGACCATGTGAAGGTAGCGCTTAGGCCTGTGACTATCTGACAGAGACATTCCATTTGGCTACAATGAATGTCTCCATTATAATGAAGTTTGTCACTCTGTCACTTCTTTCTTTAGGTGTGAGTCGCCTTCTCCTCCGTGCTGTTTGAGCAGTTATACTACTTGGACATTTCTACAAAGGGTGTAATGGTCTCAATCTCTCCTCCCTGGAGAACAGTCCTGAGCCCCAGCACAAATACATTATTAAGTGACAAACAGCACTGGGGAGATCAATCTCTCATCTACGCGGGTGCTTGAGAATCCAAATCCTCTATCTGCATTGCTTACAGAGAAACCCAATATTTAATTGTAGTGCACTGATAGCAGCTCTCTCACCAAACCCCTCTATATTATCTTTGTATTGGAGATGAACTTGAACCATGGTTCACTTTGTCGTATTTCCTGGAGTTTCCCTACTTTTGGTTACAGGTACAGGTGGTGATTGGGAGTCTCCAATTGGGAGTTGTTTCCTTGCGTCCTCTTTATTATTTACTCAGTCTCCCTCCTATTCAGTTTGGTAAGAGGTCAGCCAGGTTATTCCTGCATATATGTCCGACTGCTAATACTCTTATTGCTGAGCACTGTGAGGCCCGATTCACATCTGCGCATGGATTTCCATTCAGGGAGTCCTCTTGGAGACCCCCCAAATGGAAACCTAATCCGCATAAAAAAGCAGTTACCTTAGGAAACCCACAGACCCCATAGACTATAATGGGGTCTGTGTGGTTTTCGCTCGGTGTCTTGCGCAATGAATGCAGAGAGTAGAGTGCTACTTGCAGGACTATTCTCTCCACATTTTTCATATGGAGAGGGGAACGGTATGACCCAAACGCAGATGTGAACTGGGCCTAAGTAGACTAGTTTCCCTACCCAAAGGAACTTTACTCATGAATTTGAATCTGCTCCCTGTTGATCTTGACGACTTGAATTATACTGTAGACCTGTTCTAGTCTGCCTGGGACACATACTGTATACAACAGGGATATCAGCGTCTTAGATTGGACATGACTGGTCTCTCGCACTTCCCGTCCCTCTTGTCCCACTCCTTTCTGTTTGCTGTGTACGTCCTTTAGATCCATTATTATATGATATAATGTGATCTAATTTTCACCATTTTTCTGGTTTTCTACCCTTTTTTCCCCTTTTTCAATAGTCCTAAAAGGTGATTGATATTTATCTTACTATGTGTATTCATACAATGAAGGCTACTGGACTCCTAGACATATAAAGTTATACTGAATCTTCTCCCACAAACCTTTATATATCAATCTGCTTACCTCCTCCTATTCTGCAACATAATCTCAGTATATTGATGTACTCTTTCATGGTGACTAGTATTTTTTTTTAAGTATCTATGTCCTGTAAACAATCTTCTTAATTCCAAATAGATAATGAAATAAGAAATTGCTGTTTCCCATTCACACTGACTCATTACAAGCTCCAATATAGAGAGAGCACCTCATATTTCAAGGCAACAAAGCATGTAATGCCCAAAGAGATTCTCAAGTTATTAACCTAAGTGCAGCCGCCCCCTATAAATATTCTGCGGTGGCATAGTTCAGACACTAAAAGCATGCTTGCAGCAGGAGGAATTTAGCAGCTCAGTGCTCTGAAAAGTGTCATTCACAGTTTCAGAAAACCTAGGTTATCAGAGAGCATGCAGAAGATTAGCCCCTCTCTTGTCCAGTTAGCCACTTAAATAAACATATTAAAAATAGCCATTGCACCTTAAGGCCAACTAACTTGGCACTGCAATCCTGTAACACAATCTCATGGGTTGGGTTCTCCCCGACAGGCATGACATCACCCAGGCCAAGCACTCACTCACAGTATGCCCTCTTCACAGCAAGGAGTTTTTTCTAAATAAAGAATGCCATCACCCTCCTTTGCTCTTTTTTGGATGTGGGTTGCTGTATGGAAAAAATGACCCATTCTCTATAAGAAAATGGCCTTCCCTTCCAATCCCTGCAAACCCCCTGTGTTTTCCACCATTTCCAAGGATTAGCAAAGGAAGTCAGATAGTTATAGGGACACGGCAAGTCACACGCTTCTCTAATAAGTCATGTATACAGAAATATTATGGAGAGGTTATTATGTATAAATGAATTGTTATGAGTAGGTCATGGTTATATTATTATAATAAATATGTTATCTAATAAAGATCATATGTTTACTACAGGGCTACACATTTTTTATTTTTTTTTAAATGTAGATTGTGAGCCCCATATTGGGATCACAATGTACTTTTTTTTTTTTGTTTCATTTAAGTATGTCTTTGTAGAATGGGAGGAAATCCACGCAAACATGGGGAGAACATACAAACTCCCCTTGCAGATGTTGCTCCTGGCAGGATTCGAGCCCAGGACTCCAGTGCTACAAGGCTGTAGTGCTAACCACTGAACCACCTTGTTGCCCCAGGGCTACAAATTTTATAAGGGCTAGTTCACACGGAGTTCCGCGTGTACACATCCCGTTGCGGCATTCTGCTCCAGATTAGGCCAAATAAATGGGCCTAGTCCGGAGGGTGGTGTCGCGAGGCGGACTAAATCAGCCGCGGAATCCGCCTGAAGAAAGGGCAGCTCACTTCTTTTTTCCACGAGCTGGAAAATCAACCATGTACCAAAAACCATAACTTTTAAAGCCAATTTCTGGAATAAAACTAATTATAAATTCACCCCAGAATCAGAGGTATTAGAATCAGGCTAATATATGTTATTCTCAACAAAGCAGACATGACAATGGGTGCACTGTGTGCAATCCAATGTACAGTCTTTCACCCACAGACTTCAAGGTTGGAGGTCACAGAAAGTGGACAAATGGATGGCTTGAATAACAGGAGAGAATATATGGAGAAATTTCATCCACTATGCTCCTACTGTACATTGTAGTAGATTGCAGAAAAGACAGATAGGTGAGTGCCGTTTCTCTGTCAGTCCATGTCAGTGTGCATGTGCGTCTACCACCAAAATCAAACATCTCAAGCACGTGGACTTGGGAATCTTATGGTCTAGTATTGGGTGGGGGTCTGAGATACATGGATCACTCATCCTGTGCATAATAGATTAAGTATTTGTGGGACCTTTAAACGCCTTAAAAGTAAGATCATTTAGAATAAAACATGAAACATATTATGATCATTAAGAATACAACAAGACAACGGTAGACAAGTGCAAGTACATTGAAGGTCCCCAGTTCAGTTTGTATTGCAAGAAACCATAATACCCATCTGAACCACCAGGGGTATGAAAGTCCCCAGTGATCATCCAGAATCATAAATTCTAGTTAACCACCAGAAACCAGATACAATATACAATTAATACAGATACAAGATACAATTTCTTATGTATACATAATAGTGCAACTAAAGGAAATTGTGCAATCCTGCAATTTAGTAAAAGCCATTTCGTTGTGGTTTCTGCATTTGCTTCACAATGTTGCAGTTTTTTTTCTCACTGATATTAATGTGTACAAATAACTATTAGGCAAATGATGCAATCTCCTCAATGTTTACATCGCTACATAAACCTGCATGGTGTTCCGTTATTATGTATAATGCTGCATGTATGTATATACATACATATATGTATGAATAATGCTATATGTATGTATGTATGTATGTATGTATAACGCTGTATGTGTAAATGTATGTATAACACTGTATATATGTATAATTCTGTATGTATATATGTATATATAGCGTTGTACGTATGCACTATGCATAGTATAATTGCAATATAACTAGTGTTTAGCTTTTAGAGTAAAAGAAAACTAAAATCATAAAGCATTTTCTAGTTTTATAAATTCATGACTCAAAACCTGAAGGTGATGTTTTAAACCTCTCACAATAGATGCTATTATTTATCCAAATTTGCTCAAGCTGTATTAAAACTTTTTGTAATTAATTCCCCATCCTTAAAATGGGCCATCAGTTTTAATGTGGAGGATGTCTGACTGTGAGCACCCCGACAGATCAGCTGTTTGGTGGTAATCACGTAGGTGCAGCAGCCTCTGCATTGTTTATATCAGGTGCCCGCACTATTAGTAGCCAGAATGCTGTACTTTTTAGACATTTGTTGCATTGTTTAGGTATTACAGCATTGTCCTAGTCACTCAATTGGCAAAATGCTGCAGTACCCCGAACAGCTGGCGATATGGACATCCTATACTCCATTACTTTCACACTGGCAGCAGAATGATCAGTCTTCAGTCCCCATAGACATCTATAGCAGCTGCATACTGTATGAGCTTCCTATTGAAGTCTCTGGGAAGTGAAAGTTACTACATATTCTGCTATGTATATATAAGAAAGAGAAAGGACTGTGTAGAAATACATG